>NC_046168.1:22181431-22413931 GCF_011064425.1 Rattus rattus | reverse complement strand
GAGGCAGCTCACAACTGTAACCCCAGTTTCAGGATTTCTGACATTCACACAGGTACACATTCAGACAAAACACCTATGTACATGAAATAAAAATAAAATGTATACATATATGTATATGTATATACACACACATATACATACATTATACATATATACATATTACACACATACACATTATACATATTACACACACATACACATACATATATACATATTACACACACATATATACATTATACATATATACATGTTACACACACATATATATACACATTATACATATATACATATTACACACACATATATACATTATACATATATACATATTACACACACATATATACACATTATACATATATACATATCACACACACATATATATACATTATACATATATACATATTACACACATATACATTATACATATATACATATTACACACACATATATACATTATACATATAACATATTACACACACATACACGTTATACATATATACATATTACACACACATACACATTATACATATATACATATTACACACACATACACATTATACATATATACATATTACACACACATATACACACATCACAGTATATATATATGTATATATACACACATATATACTGTGATGGAATCTATTGTAGGCGATACCATTAGAAATCTTCCTGAAGCTGAAGAACTAGACTAATGCTAAAGGAGAATAGAACTGTTTGCTTTCAGCATCCCTGTCCATCCTCCAGCTGAGTTTGCAAAATAAAAGTCTTAAATAAAGCATGGACTCATGGTGTCTTGAACTTAAATGCATAGAACATTGTAGCAGCTCTTTTTAAGAAACCTCACTCTTGCCTTAGCTCATTGGAATGCTTCTATTTTGAGCTCTTTCCCATGCCTCTCACCAGCCGTCTTCCAGGTACTCTGGTTCTCACTGGAATGTTCTCGTGTGACACCCTTTGCTTGAGCTTCTGTGTAAGACCACACATTGGTCTGTGCTCTCTAACTCTGGGGTCGCTAGTGAGTCCAGACACATGTTCAACCCTGCCACTCTACATAAAAACTTTCATTCAAGAAATGCCCTCCTCGATTGCAGACTGCTACAACCATTCTGGAAATGAGTCTGGAGGTTCCTCAGAAAATTGGACATTGAACTACCTGAGGATCCAGCTATACCTCTCTTGGGCATATACCCAAAAGATGCCCCAACATATAAAAAAGACACGTGCTCCACTATGTTCATAGCAGCCTTATTTATAATAGCCAGAAGCTGGAAAGAACCCAGATGCCCTTCAACAGAGAAATGGATACAGAAAATGTGGTACATCTACACAATGGAATATTACTCAGCTGTCAAAAACAATGACTTTATGAAATTCGTAGGCAAATGGTTGGAACTGGAAAATATCATCCTGAGTGAGGTAACCCAATCACAGAAAAACACACATGGTATGCACTCATTGATAAGTGGCTATTAGCCCAAATGCTTGAATTACCCTAGATGCCTAGAACAAATGAAACTCAAGACGGATGATCAAAATGTGAATGCTTCACTCCTTCTTTAAAAGGGGAACAAGAGTACCCTTGGCAGGGAGTAGAGAGGCAAAGATTAAAACAGAGGCAGAAGGAACACCCATTCAGAGCCTGCCACACATGTGGCCCATACATATACAGCCACCAAACTAGACAAGATGGATGAAGCAAAGAACTGCAGGCTGACAGGAACCGGATGTAGATCTCTCCTGAGAGACACAGCCAGAATACAGCAAATACAGAGGCGAATGCCAGCAGCAAACCACTGAACTGAGAATAGGACCCCCCGTTGAAGGAATCAGAGGGGGAACTGGAAGAGCTTGAAGGGGCTCGAGACCCCATATGTACAACAATGCCAAGCAACCAGAGCTTCCAAGGACTAAGCCACTACCTAAAGACTATGCATGGACTGACCCTGGACTCTGACCTCATAGGTAGCAATGAATATCCCAGTAAGAGCACCAGTGGAAGGGGAAGCCCTGGGTCCTGCTAAGACTGAACACCCAGTGAACGTGATTGTTGGGGGGAGGGCGGCAATGGGGGGAGGATGGGGAGGGGAACACCCATAAGGAAGGGGAGCGGGGAGGGGGATGTTGGCCCGGAAACCAGGAAAGGGAATAACACTCGAAATGTAAATAAGAAATACTCAAGTTAATAAAAAAAAAGAAAAAAAGAAAAAAGAAATGCCCTCCTCAAAGGCTGCTGTCTAGGCAGCTTTGTGGAACTCCTTAGGGTCTACCCTCATGCACTGGCAGGTCACATAGTGACCACAAAGGCCTGGTCCCATTCCATCGAGTTAAAATGTGAGTGGCGGTCTGTCCTGGCTGCCATGCTCTTTGGAGGACCTGCACCGAAGCCCAGACTCACCTGTTTCCAGTCCAACTGCCCTCCCGCTATCACAGGTGCTCCCCAGGAAACTGCCTGGGCCCAAATATGCACCTCAGGACCCACTGTCTAGGACCCACGTTTGGATCTGGTGATGTCAAGCACCTGTAGTCATTTAGAATTTCATCTGAGGCAAAACCTTAAAACTTCCACATGAAAAAAAAAATGACCTTGGTGATTGTTACTCCAAAAGAAGCCAGAATTCACCGGAACCTTTTTTAAGGAAGATACTTCCCCAAACATACTTCTACCCAGCTCCCGAGCCCAGCCATCCCAGAACCCTCAGGACAAAGACATTTATAAGCCATGGCCACTTCGCTAGGGAGACGGAGGCTGGCAGGAAATTTCAGCTGTGTGGTTTAGCCGTGAGGGTCACTCCAGAGAATCATGAATGACCAGATACAGATCCCAGAGTGTAATGACTGCCCCTCTAAGAAGCGTCTACAGATGCTGAGTTAAGACTCACTGATTTACAGTGGCGATACTGGGCACACAAAGAGACTCAACCCAGTCTACTTAGCTTAGGTCAAAAATTAGTTAGAAATGATGACGTTTGTAAAAATGGCCCAGCCCCTCTTCATGTGGTTCCATAACCAACGGAACACTCGACTTACGTTTTCTAGATTCATGGCTGCTGTCTTTGCACTAGCCTTCTTACGATATTTCCTCCGGGTGCAGTAGACGCTGATAAGGGTGATGATCAGCATCACGGCAAACACGGTGACCGTGGAAGACACAGCAATGACAATCGTGTCCTTGGTGGACCCTCTCTTCTCACACCTTTTGCCCATGTACCACCAGTCTTCTCCTGCAGGACACCTGCAGGAAGAGATGTGATGCCACTTATGGTGTCATTTACGGGTGACACCTAACTGTGAACATCATCATTAGGGGCCGCGGTCACCTCTAAGATATTAGAACACTGATAGCGGCTGACATGCAGAACTGTTTGGCCCACAAGTAGCTGAAGATAAGAGACTAGCATCAGGCAAGGCAGGGAAGAGGTGAGGAGGGCGTATTACAATTAATTTGATATTGGAAAGAAGCTGCGGGAGTAGGGAGAAAACCAGCTGAGGGGATCAGGGTCACCACCGTGAGCTCCAACGTGGGCTACGGACTCAGCACTTCTGTTGAGATTTGACTAGAAAATGGAGAGCAGCAGACTGCTGTGAGGACTTAATGAGATAAGCAATGTAATAAGATATAGAACTCGGGCAATTAGACTGTAGTGCACTATTTCTTCATAAGTCACTGTTAAGGTGGATAGCCAAAGTCCCAAACAAGTAACTGCTGGACAGTTTTATGTCAGCTTGACATAAGCCGGAGTCACTGGAGTAGAGGGAAACTCAATTAAGAAAAAGATTGAGCTGCAGGCAAGCTTGTAGGGCATTTTCTTTATTCGTCATTGCTGGGGGAGGGCCCAGCCCATTGTGGGTAGTGCCAGCCTTGGGCTGGGGTCCTGGGTTCTATAAGAAAGCAGGCTGAGCCAGCCTCAAAGAGCAAGCCAGTAAGCAGCATCCTTCCATGGCCTCTGCATCAGCTCCTGACTCCGGGTTCCTGCCCTGTTTGAGTTCCTGTCCTGATGTCCTTCAGTGATGGGCTATAATGTGGAAGTGTGAGCCAAATGGACTCTTTTCTCCACAAGTGGCTTTTGGTCATGCTGTTTCATCGCAGCAGTAGGAGCCTGACTTGACCACTCCATCAATATCATGCATGTGAATTATCAGCATCTAATTCCCAGAAGGATAAAAACCAATCTCATGAGAGAGTGAGACAGGGGGACCTCCCACGTGAGCCCTCACTTGCACTCAGCTCTGCCTTCTTGGAGAGTGCAGATGCCGCCGTTCTGACATTCGACCTCAGAGCAGGCATTATGGACAGTCGAGGTGGTGGGGACTGGCCCTGGGACAGCTGCTGTAGAATTGAGGTGAGATATATCTGCAGAGGGAAGGAGAGGGCAGGGCGGAGATCAGCTTCTGCATTGTCGTTGGACACAGATAATACTCAAGAGTTAAGGCCTGTGAAAAAGGTATGTGTCTCCATCCATGACCCGGCCACACTTATGGGCAGTCAGATAAGGATCAGGCAAAGGCAGAGAGACAGCTGTTAGCTGAGGGCTTGACTTCGCTCTCCAGAATCCGTGGTTTTTTTTGTTTTTTTTTTTTAAGCCATCTGAGGTGGTATATGTTTACAGTCTGCAAAGGTAAAGACAGGCAGATAACGGGCTGAGAGGCCAGCCAGCCTAGCATCGTCTCAAAGGGGCCTGGAGAGATGGCTCTGCAATAAAGAGCACTGGCTGCTCTTCCAGAGGTCCCAGGTTCAATTCCCCAGCACCCACATGGGAGTTCTAGGGGCTCTGACACCTTCACACGGACATACATGCAGTCAAAAACAAATATACATTTAAAACATAAAAAATAAATTATCAAAAAAATGAGGCACTGGTGTCTAAGGCAGACATAGTTGTCTAATGGCTTATACACGCACACACACATACACACACACACACACACACACACGTACACATACATACACACACATACGTGCATGTGCACCAAGAGGAGGGAGTTGGAGTGACAAGCACCATGCCTATCTGGCAGTTGGAGCTCTGAGGGACCCAGGGTCATGTGCTTCCTGCATTAAGGAAGTAAAGATACCAGAGGTTTTCAGCCTAAAGATTTGCACTATTCTTCCATAATGTAGCAAATAAATGTTTGACTATGGAACTTGTGATGTTTCAAATTTCTAGTCATTCATATAAAAAAAAAAAAATCCTACTCCTGCCTGTTTCTTACCACAACCTACAACGTAGCTAAAAACAAAAGCCAAAAGAAAACAGCAAACAAGCAGCCGCCACAACGAGAAACGAACTCACATAAAACTGCGATTCCATACCTTCAACCGTCAGTAAGATGTAAACGTCATCTCCTTTTAAGAACTCTCTGCTCTTCAGCCTCTCTTGGGTTATGAAGACACTGGTTCCATAGCCTCTGCCTCTGCTAAACTGAGTTCCATTAGGGAAAAAAGCCTCCACTCCCACCTTGGAAGGCCTGTCCCAAAGATAGCTTCCATTATCTGAAAAAGCAATTATTCACATCAATGGGCTGGGTGGAGCATCATCACACCTCTCTGTAGGAATGACCAACAGGCAGCAAGGCACAGTGAGGATGGCGCTGAAGAGAACCCTTGGATCCTATTGACCTAGGGTGTGTTCCCATGCATGACGCTCACTCTCACTGCCCCACGGGAACGAGGCTGCTTGCCGGTGGGGACCTACAAGTGGGGGACATCACACATGTGCACACTGCCTGCCACAAACACCCTTCTGCCTGGCAGGATCAAGCCTCAACGGCCTTCTGAGTTGCAGCTGGGCCTTTTTAACTGAGCCAACGCGGTGATGTTGCTGAGAGTTTTAATATGAGCAGAGAAGAATTTATCTCAGAAACTGAACTAAGTGGCATTTCAGTGTCGTCCAGAGGAACATGTTGGAAAAGAAAGACAAACTTCCGTTTTTCTGGTTTTTTCTGTCTATCGGATTCAGTTGCTATCTTTCCTATGTCACTTTGATTCATCCCTGTCACTTATAAAATATGTTTGGTGCCATTCGATTCACATAATTCTATTTTCCCCACTATTCAGTTTCCAGGAACAAAAGATTATTGTAATTCCAAGTGTGATCTTATTTCTCTGGGTCATGGTTTTTTTTTTTTTTTTTTTTTTTTTTTTTTTTTTTTTTTTTTTTTTTTTTTTTTTGTTTTTGTTTTTGTTTTTTTGTTTTTTTTTTTGTTTGTTTGAGACTTGGAATGCTGTCACCATCACTAAACCCTGTCGGAAGCATTGATGAGCCATTCCTATCCACTTGTATGCTGCTGCCGCCACTGCCCCCAGAATCTCCATTCTGACTGTGAGCTCTCAGCTTGAGAGCTGAGCTGTTTTCCACCCTACCACCATGTTAGCATGCGTGAAAGACTCAATAGCAGAGCAACTCTGCCTCCCAGCAGGCGTCCAGATTAACCTCTCCTAATTCTCTTGATAGATCTGTGGGACTATCGTCCCTGCCTTGGTTTAACAGCCTAGAACAGTGGAGCTTCAAGAAGTTTTTTTCCGGGATAGGAGAGATATCTCAGGGGTTAAGAACACTGACTTCTCTTCCAAAGGTCCTGAGTTCAATTCTCAGCAACCACATGGTGACTCACAACCATCTGTAATGGAATCTGATGCCCTCTTCTGCTGTGTATGAAATCAACTTCAGTGTACGTGTGTGTGTGTGTGTGTGTGTGTGTATCTTTAAAAAAAACATGTTTGAAATTACTTTTTTAAAAAGGGTTTTTTCTTCGAGACCACAATGCTAATGAGAAGCAAATCTGAGGTTTGTAAACATCTTGGGATGTTCTAAAGTCAGGACTCCTAAACCAATAATTAGAAATCAGGGATGGTTAGTTCCCAAGGTCCCAGGCCATTTCTAACAGTCTTCTACCTGGGGACTGTGTCTTCCACTAGTGAATTCTTTCCTTGGAACTGAAAACCTTCACTTTGAGGCTGGATATTCTCCAAGTAACCAACAGTGAAATCTCTCACTCCCAAATCACCCATCCCTCCTTGAACAATGATCTGTCCCTGCCCATTAAGAACGTAAGCCACAAACCAGAGGTCATCTTTGGGTCTGTGGTTATACTCCGCTGGTTGGACATACGCTGCCGGATGTCAGGATTCTGATCCAAGAGTGTCATTGTGGCTTGCTGCCAAGGACACGGCCACTGTAATTGATCGTCGTTGGCCCCGGAGATCAGGTGGAAATAAAGCCCTACATTGGTCGGGGATGTTAGATCCAGGTTAATCTGAAAAGCGTAACCTTTAGAGGAATAAAATGGAGGACTGTATACAGTGGTCTGGCCTCCAAGAAGCTGAGTGAAATTCTGTATGTGCCAGATGTGGTGGGGACACCTTGTTTCCGAGAGATTGATGTCATCGATAGACAGACCACCCGATGATGCGCCTCCGACGCCTTCAAACACCACTCGGAATTTTTCAGTCACTTGCAGTGTTACATAGTAAAGCTGCCAGCTCCCAGTGGGTATGTCTGCAGAGAGAGTGCTTGTTTCAAGAGCAATGAAGGACTAAGAACTCTGTGCTCACCTGCTTGGTGTTAAAGCTCTAATCTTCAAAAGCAAATGATTCTCTTTTTCTCTCTTCATTAATTTATTTATTCAATTTACATCCCCTCCCGGTCCCCTGTCCCTTTCTCTTCTGAGAGGAAGGAGCCGCCTCCCATCTCCTCCCATGGTTGCATCCAAAGGAGAAAAAGAGTCAACTACCACCACCATTGGTCTCTTTGCTTCCTGGTTGCAGAGTCAGTGAGAGCAGCTGCCTCACATCCTCCCTACCCCGATGGACTGTGCCCTCAAACTGTGGTCCACAACAAGCCCTTCCTTCATCATAACAAAGAGAAGTAACTAATACAGTCCCACATCCCTTCCTTCCCCGTCTGCTTTAATACGTAGGCTGTTGGCCCACCTCTCTGACACATGGTTGATGTAAAATGTGGATCGTCCTCCCCACAGACATAGATCTGTATGACATTTCTTTCACGTCACAGCAGAGGCCTTCATGGGATTCATTTTTTAAGCTGGAAGTTAGATAGAGTCCATTTCCCATTTGAATGTGACTTTGGTAAAACTGGGCCATGGTGAGATAAAATGGGAGGTGCGAAGAATATTTCTTTAGGGAATGACCAGGCCCCTCCCTGAGGCCAATCCTTCCTTCATCCACTCCGTACTTTGGTTTCTTTTGGCCATCAACCCTCTCCCTATTGCTTAGAGTCCACAATGTGTTCTCGTTACTTGTGGAGAACTTGAGTCCACAGTTCCAGAGATTGACTATGTTTCCTAAGTATTGCATAAAGGACCCTCATTTTAGCTTCCTTATCAAGTTCTATTTGATAGAACAAGACAGATCAAGTTCTATTTGAAAGTCATGAGTCACCAGTCCCTGCTCTGCTACAAGCTACCATATCAAGTTCCCGGAACACCTCACCCCGAATCTAAACAATAGAAATGTAGGTACTGTACCTTTTATTTCTCTCTGAAGGGTCAAAACACCATCCTGGTGGCCTGCAGTGTACTCCCGGGTGTAGACGTTCAGTTGGCCATTTCCACTTCCACTGTTGTACAGATAAAACTCCACGCACTGGAACCCTCTCTTGGGGTACAGCACTCTGCTCTCCAGCATGGCTGTGGCCCCCCCATTCCCAGTGCTAGTGTTGAAGTGCATAAAGAAGCCAGAGTCTGCTCAGAGCACACAGAGTAGACAAAGTAAGATGTTAGGATCGCTCTCTCTGAGCTTATGTCTTCCTTCAGTGTTAGCTTAATTCCCGCCATACACACTTTTGTGGCCCCCCAGAGTTCATGCAGTTGAAAAAACTTTCAAATTGATATGTTGACAGGATTTGGAAGCTGGACCTTTGGAGGACTGGAGGAGACCGTGAAGTCATGAGTAGGGTCCTCACCTAAAGATTTGTGGCTTTGTGAGTAGAAGGGACTTAAGCGAGCAGAATGTTTCCTGTGACCAGGTACAGAATGCCTCTCAACAGATAACAAGGAGACTCTAGGCACCCAGGACAAAAAGCTGAGGTGCATATTTTACATAACAAAAAAGACCTGACCTCCAAGTCCTCCCAGCAATCCCTCAGTTCCTACCTGGCAAGCCAGGCCTCCAACCCTGAACTTTCAGCTCAGGGGCTGGCTGCCCTCCCCACCACCCCCAGAGCTCTTCCCACCCCCAGAGCTCTTCCTTATATAATCCAGACATTTTGGTCTCCTCTGTGTCTCTCTGCCCCTCTCTCTCTCTCTCTCTCTCCTCTCTCTCTCTCTCTCTCTCTCTCTCTCTCTCTCTTCTCCTCCCCCCCCTCTCTCTCTCTGTCTCTCTCTGTCTGTCTCTCTGTCTGTCTCTCTCCCCCCCACACAATTTCTTTTCTCTTCCCCCTCCTCTCCCCCCACCATTTGTGGTAATAAACGTGCCTTTATATGTTTTAATCTGGCTTGAATTGGCTTGTTTCACCAACAAAAAATAACTTATCAACTTCCAAGTGTCAGTGTTCAGACCCATGAGTAAGTGATATTTAAAGAAATTAAGTGTCCAATCTCGAGTAATCAGTTATAGCATCCAAAAAAACCAAACCAAGCCTGGCATCATACTGGGCAGTAAAATACTGTCCTACAGCCAGCGAGTTCATGAATGAGACATAGTGAGGCGTCCTTTCTCTTACCACAGAAATGAGCTTCCAAGGAAAGAAGAAAGTAAAAGCACCTAGGTCGGAGCTTCCTGTCTTCATTGTAGGTATTTTGGTACCTCGAACTCACAATTACATCCAGCTACAGGTCTAGAACTGAGTAACTCACAGCCCACCGATGTTCACTAGACTCTCCTACAGTCTGAGAAATGACAGAAAAGGCAACTCGGTCCCTCCAATCACAGTCCTTCCAAGAGGTTCCTTCCTGTCCTGTTCTGTGCACCTGCTGCTGGAGTCCTCACAGAACCAAGCCTTTGATTTGTAGAAAGAAAATCATTCTGAGTGAACAAAAGCAGAGGAACGGCGGTCACTCCTTTACAGTGCGTAAGGCCCATTGCTTGGAAAAACTGGATGTGTTCTCATTAGTAACTCTGATAGGGACGGCGCAGGGGTTAAGAACATCTAATGCTCTTACAAAGAACTGGAATTCCATCCCAAGAACCCATGTTAGACAGCTCACAACTGCTTATAATGCCAGAGGATCTAATGCCTCTGTCTGATAAGAGCATCCGCACTCACATGTGCCTACCACCCACCCCACACTATTATTCAGAATTCAAAACATTAAAAATAGATTATTTTAAAACCGATAATAATTTTGATAGAAATGAGAGATGAAGCATCAGTCTTTTGGACTGAACAGGAAGGCTGGAGCCACTGATCACAAAGCCTGTTACCTTTGCACCGGCCCATGTTGGAGTGGTCATTCTCTGGACCACCGAGAACCTGTGAAAGCCGCTGCCAGTCAGCGCTATCTTGCGAACTTTGGATCATGCCACAGATATTCTCCAGCTCAAAATCGCAGGAGTCCATAAAACTCAAGGAAGAAGCTACAAAAGCAAGAAAGAGATGTGAGCATTCACGTAGGACAAGCTACGTGGTAAACGTGATCACAGAACTACGGGGAACGTCTGGCTGACTGTAGGACCTACCAACCTGTAGACACATGTCTGTCCACAGAGTCTTGTGTGTGTGTGAATACCCAGTCCACATCCATTTGTGGAAACCTGAGGTAATATTCCTCTGTTGGTCAAAAGTTTATGCCACAGCAAACGTTATTGTTTCATTTACTGGACAACTGGCTTAAAAGAGGTTTGAACGTAGAAACTGTTTATATTTGAATAGTAGAACTTCGAAACTCTGCATGGGGTACATTGTTTCAAGGATTCAGGCTGTTTTACAAGGGTAAACTTTGGAAGAAGTAAAGTATTGAAAATGTCTGGTAGATTGGGACCCAGGTGCTGTTCTTTTAATCTAGCATTCATAGTCTCAGAAAACACAAATGGATACAGAACACCTTTTTGTTCCAGCAAGGCAGAAGAAATAAGAGTAATTTCAAGGTACCCATCACATACTGCAGCTGTACAGCTGGTTCAGCTTCAGAAGGTCATAGTCACTGAAGTCCATTCGTTGGCCAATCACGTCCTCGAAGTCTGAGATTTTCGTGATGATGGTAGACTCTGTCCCATTCTGGAAAGCGGTTTTGCTGTAGTGCATTACCGAGGTGTAGTCGTACGGGACATTCAGGGAATCAGACACACTGTCGTTGTAGATGTTGAAATTGTGTTCCCTGCCTGAATATATTTTCAAAACTTTCATTATTATATGCTCGTAAAACTAAGGTGCGATTACTAAACGCTGTTAACTGAGAAATACAAAATGCAATAGAGAGAACTTTGTACACATTATCTACTGAGTGTCAAGGGTTCCAGATACTCTTGTCTTTGAACCTGACATCGTGCACAGTCATGGTAGTAACGGTCAAACTAACAAACACACTGGCACTTCCAGGACAGTCAAAGGTCTAAGGCTCTAGGGACTGTTAATGGAAGGATGGTTCTACAAAGCAGTGTGGAAACATTCAGCCATCATCCAGCTCTGATGGAGGCTTAAAGCACTCACAGCAGACTTCTCCGGTGAGAAGCAGGGCTTTGGGGAGTATGCTAAGATAGGACCCTACACTGATAACATGGGTAAGAGTCCTTAGAAAAGATGGATATAAACTGATTGCTGGAGGCACATGCCTTTAATCCCAGCACTCCGGAGGCAAAGGCAGGAGGTCTGTGAGTTTGAGACTAGCCTGGTCTACAAAGTAAGTTCTAGGATAGCCAGGGCTACACAGAGAAACCCTGTCTTGAAAAACAAAAAACAAGAAAAAAGAAAAAAGAAAGAAAAAGAGAGAAAGAAGAGATAGGCTACCATATTACTTGTGTATTCATTTAAATCACAGTGGCTATAGCCGTGATTGGAGTTGCTTGTAATATGACTGCTAACCATGTATGTTCCCCATGAAACTGTTTGTATGAGAATGCCTGTGCATAGCTTCTGGGACCCTGCCCCCCGTTGGTTCTGATTGGTAAATAGAGATGCCGGCAGCCAATGGCTGGGAAAAACAGACAGAGGTGGGACCTTCAGGATTTCCCAGGCTTGGGTCCAGGAAGGAGGAGATCCGCTGTGACGGGAGATGTGGAGGAGAGGAGAGAAGCCTGAGAATAATGCAGGATAAAGAGGCAGGGCAGCCGTGTAAGGGAACGGAGAGAGTGTGGCCCAAGAGGGCTGCCCAACTGGGGCCAGCCAAGGTAGAAGATATAGAATTTAGTAAGTAATAGCTCGGGATTATTGACGGGGGTAAATTAACCCCACGGAGATTAGGAAGTGACCCAGCGATTGAGCTGTTTAAGGCATCAAAATATAAAGGCTATGTGTGTGCCTTTCATTCGGGAACGGAAACCACTGGGGAAGATAGCAAAACTGCCCGCCACCAGGATTTATTATTAATTATTTAATTCAACACATGATAGGGTATTATATATTTTTAAATTGTAAATAACTTAATGTCTTATCAACAAAATAACTCCTCACCAAAAAAAAAAAAAAAAAAAAAAACACTAAGTATGTGACAGGCATGCTGATTGATTTATTTTAAATAAAGCAATAAGTGTACTAATCATTTTATTAATCTGCACGTAACAAACTATCACCTTGTTACCCATAAATATATAAAATTACAACTGTAAATTTAAAATGTGGGTTTTTTTTTGAGTTACCATGAGCTCCAAAGACAAACCTTTTAAAACACTGGGTTGAGTATATTGAGAGAAGATACCAGGCTACTTAGCTCCCTGTTATTGGGAACTGATTGCAACTTGGTATCAGATGAATTTGTAGACACGATGAAGTGTATCTGGTCTCCAAAGTAACAGAGACCGCTGCTCCTGATGCTCACCTGCTCAGAAACTTGACCTGTAATTAAGGGAAACATACCTGACAAGATCCTGTCCCAAACTATAGTGACGTAATCATCTCGGTCAGCACGCGACTGCTCGTGCCAGAATCCCAGGGCGTGGAGGAACTCATGTTGAACTGTTGCTATTCTGTCACAGTTTGTCCCGATGGACAACTCTTGCTTCCCAGCATGAATGTTTCCCACTGAAGACCAGCACCTGACACGGACCAGAACAGGATGTTTGCCTCACTGTGGAGTTCACTTCTTTTTTTTTTTTGGTTCTTTTTTTCGGAGCTGGGGACCGAACCCAGGGCCTTACGCTTCCTAGGCAAGCGCTCTACCACTGAGCTAAATCCCCAACCCCTGGAGTTAACTTCTTTACCTCATATGTCCTTCCCTTTTCAGTGGGGGACACACTGGACAACAACATTGACTAGTACTCTGTTAAGGAATTTCAATCCGGCAACATGGCTGCTCTGGCAATCTGGCTAGAACGCAAACATGCCCTTAGTATGCACCCTAAAGGTAAAATCGGTTTGTAGAAGGAAGCAGCCATGTTTGAAAGTGACATCTAGTTAAAGGGAAGGTTTAACAGAACGAGTCAGAGACAGGAAGGAGCAGCACAGGAAAGAGAGGCTACTTAAGAGCACTGCAGAGAGAGAGAGTCAGTCAGTCGGGAGTCAGTGCCGGGAGTGCAGTGCAGTGGTTTGTTCTGAGTTCATGCCGTTCAGCAGAGGCAGCTGAAGCCAGAGAAGGAGCCGGATGAGAACCGATGGCCAGAGTTAGTTTGAGGCCAAGCAGAGCAATTCCGTGAGAAGCTGAAAGAAGCCAGACTTTATTAGTCAGCTTGGAGAGGAGTTTGAGCCAAAACATTTGAGTCGAACCAGCCAGTTCAGAAAGAACTAGAAAGGGTGAACTTATTCAGCCGTAATCTCCGAGATGGCAATTACATTAAGAGAATAAAAGTTACTTCTACTTTTACAGCACTCAGCGTAAAAATATTGTGAAACAAATAATTTTTAGAGAATTTATCTCAGGACCATGCATTGTACAAGGACAAGTTATCCATGTTCATCCTTGGAATTGCAACTTTTTTTTTTTTAAGATGGGCATGGGCATATCCTTCATCACAAATTGTTTTGTGTAATTTTATTGTTTATCTCTGTGTATGTGTATCTGGAGACACACATGGGTGTGGATGCCTTCAGAAATCAGAAGAAGTGGGATCCCCTGGAATTGGAATTGCAGGTGGTTGTGAGACGCCCAATGTGGATGCTGGGAATAGAGCGTGGTTGCCCTACAAGAAATAGTTGAGTCATCCTCAACAATTACTTAGTCATTGTGTTTCAGGACAATGGCACTGCTTCCTTTCAAGTAATAAGAGGTGCTCAGTTAAACTGAATTCATACACATTCTACAATACATTTTACTTGAAGAGAGAATAAAGAGTAATTACTAAGTTGTAAATGAGATGAAATTCAAAAGGCTGTAGGATAAAAGACATGTTCATGCTTACTAGATATTGACACCGGCAGTCTGGTTGTGTGCATGAAAACATTTTCTATTTTTTTATTTATCTTAGTGCACATGTATCTGTGTATACACGTTTATGCAGGTGTGCACGCATGTGGCAGCCAGACCAAATGTCTTCCTCTGTTACCTTCCACCTTACCCTTTGAAAGAGAGTCTTTCAGGTCAGCAATTCACAGGCTGGCTAGCCAGTGAAGTCCAGGAACCTGTCTCTATCGCCTCAGAATGAAAAGCTGTCTCACACAGTTTTGTTCTCTTTTGTTCAGAACTGGGGATCTGAACGCAGGCAGCCTTCATGTTTATGTAGCAAGAATTTTCTTAACTAAGCCATCTCCCCTCCCCAAGTTGACTGCCTCCCCTCCCTCCCACCCTCCCTCCTTCCCTTCCTTCTTTTCTTTCTCCCCCTTCCTTCTCGTGCTTCTCAGTCTCCATGTTTCTTCCCTACTCTTTCCTTTTTAGAGTACTGTGAACCTGCTCCAGGGGTCTACACATACTGGACAGGCCATCTACTTCTGTGACACATTATTTTATGGCCAGAGAAACCAGGTTCAAAGGTCAGACTCTGAATAAAGAACAAAGCCATTTGTCACCCCGCCCAAAAGTCAAGCAAGACCTTGGACTGTTGCTCGGAGGAACATCGTCTTCTCAGAACCTTCACAACCTTCCAACTTACCCACTGCCCTTGAACACTGATATATAGTTCTCTTCTCCAGACCAGGGCTTGAAGTCAATGCACGTTTTAAGGCGATAGCGCTCGAACGCATTGAGGATTACTCCTTTAGCATTCATTTCTGACGGAAGACAAAAGTGTGCTGTGAGATCTCCGTTTTCTTTTCCTTTTTAAAAAATATTTATTTATTTTTGACTTTTCAAGACAGCCTCATATGTCCTTAAAATAAGACAGGATGCCATGGCCACCACATGAGCAGGATATAAGTGGGACCTGCTAGTAAGGCTTCGAGAGAATTCCTGTCCTGTGTTGAACTGTTCTGAAAACCAAACAGAACGTGTATAAAAGTATCACAAACTGTAGAGGCTCCACCATTTACCTCAGGTCTTTACTACCACAGGTTCTGGCTAACTTTGGGTCATTTGTGAGAAACCCTGGCATCGCAAGGATAAAGAATGTTCCAGAACATCCCAGGGTCTCTGCAAACAGTGGTGCAGTTCCTGAGACCCACGTGGTGGAGGGCCTCTGACTCCCACACACAGCTCAGCACATGTTCATACACACAGCACGGGAATAATGTGATTTAGAAGACAACATGAGAAGTGCAGTTCTGTGTGAAAGAAACAGAAAATCTACATCACCACAGTAGGGTGATATAAGAGTCTCTTTATTTGAATGGACGATCTATGCTGAGTTCTTAAGCTATCATGTTTTCTAACAATTGCTCCCCAAGGCTGGGCTGCGTCCTGACCATCTGCTCAGTAGATGCCTTCTTCTTGGTCACCCACTAAGAGTCATGTCTATGAAGTACCGTGATGTGCGTGGTGTGCAAGGGCTGCACGCATGCCAGGGGAGCGCTCTCCAACGTGAGTTACATGCCCAGCCCAGGAAATGCTTGGTTCTTAAGAAGACATTATTTTTTATAGTTCCCCCGAAGGTATCTTTCAGATTGATGTTTTTCAGAGGCAAGCATTGCTTCCTCTGTCCACAGAGAAAACAAACTCACTACAGGTGAGCTGGGCTGCGTTGTGTTCTCTGTGTGTCTCTCTGTTGTCTCTTGTCTGTCTTTCTGTCTCTGTCTGTCTCTCTGTCTCTGCCTGTGTCTCTCTGCCTGTGTCTCTCTGTCTCTGCCTGTGTCTCTCTGTCTCTGCCTGTGTCTCTCTGTCTCTGCCTCTCTGTCTCTGCCTGTGGCTCTCTGTCTCTGCCTGTGGCTCTCTGTCTCTGTTTGTCTCTCTGTCTCTTCCTGTGTCTCTCTGCCTGCCTCCCTCTCCTTCTCCCTCTCCCTCTCCCTCTCCCTCCCTCTCCCTCTCCCTCTCCCCTTTCCCTCTCCTCCCTCTCCCCCTCCCCTCCCCCCTCCCCTCCCCCCCCCTCCCCCCTCCTATAGGCTGGTCCAGCCGCAGGCTCAGGCTCAGCCTACCTTTCCTTCTGGAGGACTACCAGAGTTACAGGTGTGCTCTTCTACTCCTTTGTACTTTTTCTGTACAAAAAGTTTTTAGTTATTGTTAGATTCTTTTTACTTCTCCCACCTTTTTCCTCTGTGTGTGTGCATGTGTGGGGGTGCACATGTGCATGCACGTACCTGTGTGTACATGCACATGTGTATGTGTGGTGTGTGCGTGTGTGGTTTGTGAGTGCACATGTGTGTGATATCAGAACTCATCCTCCATGGCTCTTCTACCTTAGTCATTAAGGAAGGTGTCGCAAGCGACCTCGGGGCTTTCCCGTATGGCTACTCTCCACAGCCAGCTTGCTCTGCGTCTCCTTGTCTCAGGAGGAGGGGATGACAGTTGGCTCCCCGACACACAGCACTTACGTGGGCTCTGAAGATCTGAATTCCCGTCTCCCCCACCTTCCGTGCTTGCCATCTCCCTCTTCTGACTCTTTAATAATTTAATACTAAATTAAGAATTATCTAGGGCTGGAGAGATGGCTCAGTGGTTAAGAGCACTGACTGCTCTTCCAGAGGTCCTGAGTTCAAATCCCAGCAACCACATGGTGGCTCACAACCATCTGTAATGAGATCTGATGTCCTCTTCTGGTGTGTCTGAAGAAAGCTACAGTGTACTTATATATAATAAATGAATAAATCTTTAAAAAAAAGGATTATTTATTTCCAGAAAAAGAGATAGTGAGCTCTTGTTAACATCTGGATTTGCCAAAATAAAATCCTGGGAAGCTGCCATTTTCTGTGAGTGGTTGTTCTGTGGTTTTTATTTATATTAACATCCTGTCCTGGGGGCAGGCTGGCTCTTGTGCTGCTCCCCCAGAGGACTGGAGTTTAGTTCCCAGGACCTACATCGATGACTCCTAACAGCTCTGGGGATTCAGTGTCTCTTCTGGCCTCTGCAGGCACTGCACATGTGTTATTCACTCGCTGGACATGCACACATACACATAACAAAAAGCAGTAAAAGTGAATCTCTTTTACAATCCTTTCCAGTCTGGGAGTGATCAGTGGTATTCCGTCTGCCTAGAATGTCCCAGGCCTAAATTCTATCATCAGTTCTGCAAGGAATATATAAATGCTTAAACATGGGGAGATGGTGCTTAAAAAAAATAAGCAATAGTAATGGAGGGACGGCTTAACGGTTGAGAGTATTTATGCCTTGCTCTTCTGGAGAACCAAGCTTGGGTTCCCTGTCAGGCGGCAGACACCGACTGTAACTCTAGCTCCAGGGGATGCATCCTCACAGAGACTGACTCATGTACACACACACACACACACACACACACACACACACACACACACGCACATACATACACACACACATGAACATACACACCCATACATACACTCTCACACACATATACATACATATATACTTACACACACATACACTCTCACACACATATACATACATATATACTTAATACACTCACACATACATACACACTCACATATATGCACACTCACACACAGAGGGAGAGAGAGACACCACACACACATATACACATACACACACACACTCTCACACATATATACATACACATATACATACATATATACTTACATACACTCACACATACACACACATACATACACACTCACATATATGCACACTCACACACAGAGGGAGATAGAGGAGAGAGAGACCACACACACACACACACACACACACACACACACACACACAGTGGAGGGGAGAGGGAGGGAGAAAGGACAGGGAGGGAAATAGAATATGAATTAAAGTACCAATAAAATCTAGAACAAACCTTATTAAAAGCAAGAATGCTTCCCTAATATTTATGCCCTTAGTATTCAACACAAAGTAAGTTCTCCATCAGAGTTGACCGAATTGATTTTATATTGGTCAAAACCAGCATGCATTCAGTCAGAGATGTTTACGATCTTTTGATTTTGCTTATTTTTTAAAGTAAATGTAATACGACCACACCGAGGAACGACAGCAGCAATGAAAAGCCTTAACACCACACGAGGCCATTCTGGTAGACGTCGGTCCTGCCATCTCAGGAGCACTCAGGGAGAGGTGGAAACTCCGAAGTGTGTACTAACCCAAGCTATCTTCTAGAACATATGGAATGGTATGTGGCCATCTGTAGTTGTCTCCAATGATGGAATTCCTCCCACTTGCCTGTCAAAAGTAAGTGTGAAAAGAGTCAGTTACGTGAACTAGACAAAACTAATCAATAATCAGCCCGGAAATAAAGGAAGTTTACAGTTCTTCCTGTGAATCAAACATGCGAATGGGGCATGTGTCTAAATTTCTACCATAATTTAATAAAAACTTACAGATGGGAATAACTAATTACTGTAGTTAACAGAGCTAAAGGAGAAATGGTATTCAAAACAAGATTGTTGGAAAGTGCGCTCTAAGGCCTGGTAGATGTTTAGATATCAAAAACACATCAGAATGGGCTGTCAACACCTCCACAGTTAAGACTGCTCGCGGCTCTTGAACAGGAGCTAAGTCCAGTTCCCACCCCCCACATCAGCAGCTCACAACTGCAGTACACACACAACATGCATGTGGTACACATAAACTCATGCAGGCTCACACACATACACTCATGTAGGCACATGCACACACATACATACATACATGTGTTATATATAAACTCATGCAGGCTCACACACACAACATGCATGTGGTACATATAAACTCATGCAGGCACACATGCATATAAATAGACAGACAGACAGAAGAGGAGTGATAACTAAATCAAACCTTAAAAATCTGAATCTCAGGAGGAAAAAAAATCAGGCATAAGAAGGATGAAAAGTTACAAGGTTTTCTGGCAGAGAAGCCTGGAGAAATCACTCGGCTGTTAAGAGCGCTTGCTGCCTTTGCAGAGGACCCAGTGTGGTCGCCAGCACCATATGGTGCCTCAGAACCACCAGTCACTGCAGTGCCAAGGGATCCAATGACCTCTTATGGCTCCAGTGGCCTCAGAGACACATGAGAGCAGAACACCCACACGTGGAAGATTAGAGCTAGATAGATATTTCTAAAGCCACCCTAATTTTATAATAGAACACTAATAATGTGTTTTTAATGTCTCTACCCTGGCAACACAGTAAATGTCATTGCAGAGAGCAGAACCGCCTGGGCGGTAACTGCAGCAGGGTTCTCACACTTGCTCAGCAGGGCCTTTATCCGAGTCACCGCCTCAGCCCATCGTCACCTGGTTAAAGAGTTGACTTTACTACAGGAAACGGGTTTCAGGGTGGAAAATACTATGGAGAAGGAAATGCACTGCTTGAGACAGAGGGCAAATGGGAAGGCTACTGCAAACAAACAAGGAAGCAATGGCAGGGCTTGGATACCTGGGAAAAGTGAATGAGTCAGACTCTGGGAGAGAAGCTGGCAGGGACACTAATGGACTGGGAGAGGGTGGGGCTGGGCCAAGGGCAAAGGGGACTCCTAAGGTTGTTATGGATTTCCTTGAGATGAAATTCGTGAAGCAATGACAGGCAGCTGGAGAGAAAGGCTCCGGGGGAAGGTTCTAGTGGGAGGGTCAGTGCGCACCTACATTTGCTGTATTTTGTAGACATTCACACTCAGTGTGCAAACGGAGACTGGGACTGAGGGGCAAGGCACGACTAGAGTTACCCACTTACAGACCTAGTCAAGAGGTGGCATGTGAAGCCATATCCCAGGTGGATGGGGAAGCAGAGAGAAAGGGGCCAGGACCAGGAGGGAGCCTTCAGATGGCAGCTTCCTCCCTATTTCCCTTCCCTCTCTCCTTCCCTACTTCTTATCCTCTCTCCCCGTCTCTTCCTGTCATCCTTCCCTTCCCTCCTCCATCCTCTCCCTCCTTTCTTCCTCCCTCCGGATTCCTTCCTTTTCTCCCTCTTTTCCTCTTCCCTTCCTTCTCTTTTCTCCCCCCTGCCCTTCATTTTCCTTCCCTCCCCCTCCCCCTTCCTCTTCTGCTCCCTTCCCCTCCCCTCCCCTTCTTTTTGTTGGAATCAAATCCAAGCAAGAGCCTCAGTATCGCACTGTGTCCCCGGCTTCTCTTTGACATTTTAACTTGAGTTTAGGTCTTACTGTGTAGCCCGGGCTGGCTGTGAACTTGTGCTTCTCCTGCCTTGAGTGGGATTACAGGTCTGAGCTCTGTCTCTTCAAGGAGGATTTGAGAGGTGTGCTTACGGTGTGCAGAGGGCAGGGAGGGGGATCGCAGAGTGTGCTGGGGGAAATAGTAGAAGTTTGGAGAGCAGAAAGCTCTACTGGATGATGTTCATGTCTAAGGGTGTACATATTTTATGAATGATCTTGTTAATTTGTCTATTTTTTAACTCTGCATAAACTTCTACAACATAACAATTATAAATGCATTTTTAAGCATCACTAATTCCGTCGCCTACAAAAGAAGAGTAAGTTCTTAAAGTTTTAAAAATCTGGAAAGCAAGGAAATACACCTTGCTTTTCTTTTTAAAAAGTGCTTAAGACACTGGACTCTTGACTGTCTCTTGCTTGGTTGGTCGGGTTGTTCTGGTTTTTTGAGACAGGGTCTCACTGTGTAGTCCTGGATGACCTGGAACTCACCGTGTAGACCAAGCTAGCCTCAAACTCAGAGATCCATCTGCCTCTGCCTCCCAAGTGCTGGATTTAAAGATGTGTGACAGGACCCCATGTCAATAAGACACTGAACTTTCAAGTCCTCTTAACTTACATCTACATCTGCATATGCGTCTTTCTGTGTGTCATCATGGCTACATCAGAATCAACACTCGAAGAGATGGTTTGGGAGAACCCTTTCTTGACATCATTATTTATAGCTGATTTCAGGGGGAAATAATAATAATAATAATAATAATAATAATAATAATAATAATAATACATGATAATTATATATTATATAATATTTATACACAAATATATTTATATTATATTACATATAAGAAGTATATATTATGATATATTTTATAGAATATATTCATTGTATAATTTATTCAATGTATCAAATATATTATATGATAAATTATTATTACTATTAATAGAAGCCTAAGTCATTGGATATATTTACAAACTCAGTTTTATCCTACTTCAACTAGACGAAATCAGTGAAGCTCTGTTTTTAAACAAAAATTCTCCTTATTGCAGCAATAATAAAAAAAATCATTCAAAGCACCACACACATGGTAAGAGGTAGTGGGTTTCACCACACGGACGCCGAAGCACGAGAGGATGAAGGCGGACTATGTATGAGTCCTTCCAGGGCAGCGTACACTCGGAATCCGTGCCACTGGGCTGCTGCACCTTCTGAAAGAGCGCCTCAGCCAGCAACCCATGGCCATCATCCTCAGTACTCACAGTCAGTGCTCACGTCCATCCTGAGAGCATCGCAGCAACTCACCTCCAGTTTGATGTCTCCCTCGAAAAGGTCCAGTCCTAGATCTAAGAGAAGAATTGAGATGCGCCGTGTTATTACATTGGTTTCCTGGGCCGCATAAGAGATGATGTTTTGAAAACTCTTAAGGAAGAGGGGCTCGCATGGCCCCACCCCTGAGGATCTGTATGCAGTTGAATGGTTTTGGGGTGGGAGAGACATCGTCTCCAGAGGTGTAGTCCTGTTATGCAGAGCATGCTGTTGTGAATGACCCCTCCCCCATCCTTCGTGAGTAACCCTGATGACTCTCACAAGAGGAAAAGCAAAACAGCATGAAAGCAGAGATTGGAGGAGGTGAGGAAGAATGGAGCTTGGTGGGAGTCTAAGGAAACTGGAGGGGACAGAGAGGGTAATGGGGCAATATGATCAAACATGTTGTACACACGCATGATAACGCTGTAATGAATGGCATCATCATATGTAAGTAAAACATGGGGGGGCCCTGAAAGATAGCTCAACCAGAAAAAGTCACCTGCCACCAGGCCTTGACAACCTGAGTTTGACCCCTGGGAACCCATATGGTGGGGAAAGAAAGCCCATGCCCACAAGTTACACACACACACACACACACACACACACACACACACACACACACACACACACACGCTCACATAATAAAAAATATTTTAAACTATTATAATAAAAAAGAACGAAGAGCTACAAACCTTCATTGATATCAAATATGTCTTGATCGATTCCCCCATCTATGTCTTTGACTGAAATAACAAAGAACACATTGGACATTATGTCCATGAAAAGGAAAAGGATCGCATTAATCACACAATCAGAAGGAAATAAGTTTTTGCCTCAGATGCTCATTTAGCGTGCATTAATTAATTGATGGGGACTCTAATCGATTGACCCTCCTGTGAGCCAGACTGGGGACTGGACAGGGACTTTTGAGCCTGTGCTCTGTCCCTTCCACCCCCTTGAGTGTCACATGACTCTAGGTTTATGTGTGTCAGTAAACATAGCTTGGAAGGAAGGTGGGACTAACTAGAAAATGCAGAACTGTTCCGCCCACAAAGCCACTGCAGTGACCTTTCTTTATTTCTGTTTTTCTGATGTGCCGATGGGTCCTGAACGCCAGTGTTGGTGCTGGAGCGATGGCCTAGCAGTTACGAGCACTGGCTGTTCTTCCCATGACCCGAGCTCAGTTTGAAGCACCCATATGTCAGCTCAATTGTCCCGGGGACCCAACACCCTCATACAGAAATAAGTAAAGCAAATAAATCATTTTTTAGGAAGCCAGTGTTTGATCAAAGTTCATCACACTGTTGCTGGGGTTCTGCATCCGCCGCCCATGCCTCCCCCTGCGAGGAAGTACCCCTTTACGGCATGTGTCAGCATGTAACCTTCTCGCACTGTCTAGAGCAAAACTCAAAATAGACTTACCAAACTTTTCTGGAGCTGGCTGGGAAACAAACACCGAAAAAAGGGTATTATTACAAGGCTCATGGTATAAATAACATTTTTGGATCCCTTTGGTAATCATATTCAAAGATTGTTTGTTTGTTTGTTTGTTTGTTTGTTTTGTGTCTGGATGTGGTAGACAGAGGGAAATTTGCAGTAGCCAGTTCTGTCTTGTCTTGTGTGAGTCCTAGGATTGAACTCAAATCATGAAGCTCAATGGCTCGTGCTGGGTCACCTGCTGAGTCATTCCAGTGGCCCCAATTTTTTATTCAATTTTTTAATACCGGGTCTCTCTGTTGGAACTCATTTTGGCATCTAGGCTAACCTTGAACTTGCTACAATCCTCGTCCTTCGGCTTCCCAAGAGCTGGGGTGACAAGCATGAGCCCCAGTGACTCTAAGTTACTCTCAGACAGTTCTTTTTATTAATAAGACATCACACTTCCTTCCACATATCCCAGACAAATGAGCTGGAGTTTATATAACACTTTGACCAGACAGAGTATTCTACTGTCATAGAGAGACTGAATCTTCCTGTTAAATAAGATAAAGACAGAAAAATCAACTTCCAAGTTTGAAGTGAAGGCAGTCCACACAGCTCAGCCGTCATGAAAACACTCACTTTACACAATCTCCTATAAGACTGGTGAGCAACGCTCGGAAAAGCTACAACCTTATTCCCAATTAACGGCAGGAACTTTGCCTAACACCTCGCTATAATCACGTTTACCGTCCTCCCTCAACCAGGACTCTACATCCGAAAACGATACCAAATGTCTAAGCAAAATACCAAGGAGTAGATTCTGTGAGTTTTTAAAAATACATTCACCTTTTTGTTGTTTTGGTTTTTGTTTGTTCTTGAGACAAGCTTTCTGCGTATCTCTAGCTGCTCTGTAGACCAGGCATCCTGGAACTCAGAGATCTGCCTGCCTCTGACTCCCAAGTGCTGGGACTAAGCGCATACGCCACTAGCAGCTGGCTAAAATACACACATTTTTTTTTTTAAAATAGATCGTAAACAAATTACTGAGTTGCACACCCAATGAGGGGGAAAAATGAAATCAACATCAGAAGTTTATTTTGAGGGTAGGGATATACACAGGAGCATATATGTGTACAGCTGCTTCAGAAATCCACAAGTGTCATTCTTTAGAATCCACCTACTTTATTTTTGACAGTCTCTCACTGGGCTCCCAGGGCTCACCAGTTAGGCTAGGGTAGCTGAGCAGCCATTCCTCAAAGAGCCCCGTGTCCCTGTGTCTCTGCCTCCCCAGCACGGCATTACAAACATATGCAGTCGTACCTGGCTTTTCATACCTGTTCTGGAAATCAAACTGGAGTCCTAATGCCCGAGACGGCAAGCACTTTACTAAAGGCAATCTCCCCCCAGATTCTCGGAGAACCTTAATCAATGTAGCCTAGGGAGAAGTCAGCAGAACCAGTAGACAGTCGTGTGAGTCATGCCTGGGTTCTCTGGGTTCTTTAAGGCAATTTACTTCATGAATCTTAAATGATCTGTGTGATGAGGTCACCACCTGATTTGGATGAGTATCATGAGTTATATGACACCACACCAAAACATGCTGTAAAAATGTAACGCTCTTTCACATGGGTATAAAGCACAATTGCATTAAAAGAAAAAGAGCTAACAGCGGAGATAAAGAAACCTGAATTGTTTGACAAGATGTGGGAATGAACTAACTGGTCAGATGGCTACCATTGCTTTGACGGCAGGCATCCTAGTTTTCTCATCTGGTAACCACACAGCACACATTCACAGATGACCCCATCACCCGCAGAAACAGATTTACAAGTAGCTACTCTGAAACCCAGTTAAACACGAAGCGGCCACTTCCCATCTGAAATTCTCTACTCATCTGCATGCCACCAGCTCAATAGAATGTATTTCAAGTTCCAACTAACGGGTTCCTCTGCCATTAGATAGTTCACATAAGCCCGTGAGTTAGCTTCCAAGTGCTGCTGGAAGATTGGTTTAGACTGGCAAAGATGCAGAAGAGACATTCCATAATGTTAAACTTTGTGAACATTGCCTCTGATGTTTGTCAGTCTTCACCTGTGACAAGTTACTCTAGAAGCAAACAGTATGTCACTCAGCAATAAAAATGGCTTTTAAAACTTGCATTTGCTGTCTTATCAAAAGAAAACTGTCGCACAACAGTGAAACAGAAAGGAAAATATAAATTTCTGTCACAATGTCTAGACCTCTCTGGCAGAGTGACCTTTTATAATCAATATTCTGTCGGCCCCTACCTACCAGGAGACGATGCTCATTTAAGACCAACATTTTGAATAATGTAATACAAAACATAAGCAAACAATTATCTCTCAATGATTTATGTTGGCAGACCCCCAATTTTTCTGTTAATTTTCTTACCAAGCCAGAAACCAGGAGAAATGTGGCAAAAACCAGAAACCAGGGCCAATGCCGGGCATCCATACTGTGGCTTTCAGATGAAAGTTGCAAGCTGTGGCAGTTATGGCAGAGCTGACTTTTAAAAGGTAAACATCATAACTTCCGGCCTTTGATCTTAATGTTAATGATCCATCTCTCAACTCATCTTGCTGCTGTAGTAACTTCCAATCAAGGAGGTAAAGTCCAGGGTTGCTAACATACCTCTCCCTCCTCCCCCTTTACTGTTCCAGCATTATGGCTAAGACTTGTCACTGAGACATATTCTCTGATGTATACATATTTCTTCCCAACATTATTAACACCACTTCAACAACAAGAAACATACATGTACACATGTACGCATGTACACACGTACACACACACACACAGACACATAGTGTGGATCAACCTCTCACTGTCTTCCAGAATCAAATCACCTGTCTCCTGGCTAGGACCATAAGGAGCTACAATACAGAATCAAGACGGCGTTAGGAAGGAAGAGAATAACTCCTATAAAGTCAAAAGCAATACACACATGTCAGAGAATGAACCCGCCCTGAAGGGTCACATACATGGAAATAGGGATGTTTCCAGTAGGAGACTACTTAGGAGGTAACTGGAAGAATAATTTTCCAACGAGGTCTGAGGATAGATAACATCAGGGATCATTTGTGGCCCCACCAACACCTCTGGACTAAACTTGAACATGGAATCATTTATTTGGTGTTGGAAATATACTTCAGCAGCAGAGTCCTTGCCTTACATTTACAAGGCCCTGAGTTTGATCCCCAATATAACACATACACAAAAACAGCTTACCCCTCATTGACTACGGTGAAATTTCTACCTCTTCCATGAAAATGATAATGACTCTTAAAGAAAGCTGAAGGGAGGAGGCTAGAAAGAAGGCGTGGCCATCGAGAGCGCTGGTCCCTCTTTAAAGGACCCAGGTGCCAACCATAGCACCCACACAGCAGACCACAGATCTGTGATTCCGGATCCAGGGAATCTGATGGCCTCTTCTGGCCTCTGCAGGCACCAGGTACACATGTGATATATGGCCATGTATACAGGCAAGCAGTCAAATACAAACAATCGAACCTCCTTCTAGAAGTAAAGGAAGGTAATGTTCGACCCTTTAATGAGTAAGACCGAATTGTGAGCATCCAGCTCTCCAGGTTGCAGCGTGAGCCTGAAACACCGAACTGCACTCAGGACAGACAGCCACCATTGGCAGTAGGACAAGGGAAGCCCAGAGAGTAGGTAACAGCAGTTCCCGGGACAGGAGAGTCCATTTTCCACTCTAATTACAGGGTCTGACCAAAGTCTGAGTAGGAGTCTCATAGAAAGTTACCGAGGCATGGCCGAATCCAACTGCAAAAGCTGCATTCTGCCTGGGCTGGATGGATGACCTCTGTATGCTCTTCTGTCCTGGAGCTTCATTGAAATTCTCCTACTGGAGCACCACTCGAGGGGAGGGGGCCAGCTTACCTCCAAATGCCACCACGTACATCCTGCCCCTGGGGAGCCTTCAGGGGCTTCCTCCTGGCATTTAAAGCTGTTTCCTTCAGCTCTCTGGTCCAGCTATGCTGTTCACTTCTCCCCAGGCAACATCATCAACTGGAAACCTGGTGTCAGGATCACAACATTTAGAGATCACTGTTTCTCTCAGAAATGTGGTTCACAACACACCCACAGAGTAGGATGACATTCTAGAACTGAGCTTTGCAAACCATGAGGGCAAAAAGGATTCTGCAAGAGCTAGTACAGAGGTGCAACAAGAGGGTCCAAAATAGCTCACGATATGATTCTTGACCTGATGCTCCCTCCAAAAGGTACAAATTGTAGAGCGGGGTCTCCAGCTCAGACGATAAAGTAAATGCTTAGCGTGTGCGAAGCCCTGGGTTCCATACCTGGAGCTACGGTGTAAGTCTGTAATCCCTGAACTTGGGTAGAAGTATCAGAAGTTCAAGATCATGTCCACCACACAGAGAGCTGAAGGTCAGCCTGGGCTCCATCATCCTGTCTCAATTAAACCCCAAACCAGCTAGTTATGACCTAAATCTCTTCATATCAGCTCTTCATGAAATCTTATAAGCACTCCTAAACATATTGTGAGACACTCCCTCCATCCCTCTCTGTATATACATTCATGTGTGCTTAAACGCATATATGTGTGTATATGTATTTACATACATATGCACCTAAACTACATAATGTAGAGAAGGAAAAGTCACAGTTATGGGTGATTATAGATATCTCTACATTGAGAACACAGTGCACAACCAACTAGACAGTAAGAACACTCACAAGGGCCAGAGAGATGGCTCAGAGGTTAAGAGCACTAACTGGCCTCTTCCAAAGGTCCTGAGTTCAATTCCCAGGAACCATATGGTGACTCACAATCATCTACAATCTCACAACCATCTATAATGAGATCTGATGTCCTCTTCTGGTATATATGCAGGCAGAACACTGTATATATAAGAAAGAAAAAAGAAAAAAGAGAGAAAGAAAGAAAGAAAGAAAGGAAGGAAGGAAGGAAGGAAGGAAGGAAGGACAGACATCTTAAGAAAAGCACTCATAAGACCCAGGCCCAGGGTGACTACGCTGCTTGATGCTGGTCCGACTGTCACATTACTCACAGAGATGTCTCCAAGTCCCTCCCTTAGATTGTAAGAAATGGTTCTTACAACATTTCTTAGAATTGTGACTTGTTACTAACTAGTCAGAGGGCTTCAAAGGGGGGAAAACACCAGGATGTGTAACTATCCACAGGGAAACTGTCTTAGTGGGGGTTTCATTGCTGTGAAGAGACAACATGGCTTATAAAAACATTGTTTTAGTTGGGGATGGCTTACAATTTCTGAGGGTCAGTCCATTATCATCATATTGGGAAGACTGGTTTACATGGTGCTGGAGAAGGAGCTCAGAGTTCTACATCTTGAACCCAAGGCAGCCATGAGGAGACCGTATTCTGCAGGAAGCCAGAAAGGGACTGAAATCCCACACTGGGCGGAGCTTGAGTATAGGAGACCTCAAAGCCCACCCCCACAGTGACACACTTCCTCCAACAAGGCCACTTAATGGAACAAGGCCACCCCTCCTAATAGTGTCACTACCTATGGGACATGCATTCAAACACATGAATCTGTGGAAACCAAACCTATTCAAACCACCACAGAGATGAATTTACTTTGAGAAGTTGGCACCACGTGATTGCAGAGGCTTAACTCATCTGAAATTTACAGACAGTGGTCTCAGCAGGCCGGACAGCCAGGTTGGAACTGGAGTCACTGCCACTGGACAAGGCGACCATAGAGAAATCCTTCTTCCTTTAAGGACCTCTGTCTTTGATGCTCAGAAAACATCCAAGGGCCGGAAGGAGTAGCTCATCAAGAAGTCAGCAGACGGGGCTGGAGAGAGGGCTCAGTGGTTAAGAGCACCAATGCTCTTCCAGAGGTCCTGAGTTCAATTCCCAGCAACCACATGGGGGCTCACAACCATCTGTAATGGGGTCTGATGCCCTCTTCTGGTGTGTCTTAAGACAGCTACCGTGTACTCACATACAATAAACAAATAAAATATTAAAAAAAAAAAAGTCAGCAGACTGAAAACTGAAAGGGGAAAAGCCTATCCCTACACAGACTGGCCAGGTCTGATACCTGTGCTGATGTCTCATAGTCAGCCCACAGGGGATAGTGCCACACAAACGATTATGCCTCCATCAGACCAAAAGCTTCCTCCAACCACCACAACAGGATTCCCAGGGGACTTTAGCTCAGCTGGTGTCTTGTTACTGTGAACTTCCACAATCTAGAGTGGGATTGGTAACACTGGGAGGAAAAAGAGTAACAATGAAACTTGCTTCTGAATTGGTTGTCTGTCTACTTCAGAGGACCACTGGAGTGATTTGGAGACCGGAAAGCTTATTCCGTGGTCGAAAGCATCCATTGCTCTTGCAGATGACCAGAATTCATTCCCCAGCTTAACACTGCCTGGGACTTCAGCTCCAGAGGATTTGATGCCATATTCTGGACTCCGTGGGCACTGGCACTCATGTGAGCAAATACCACAGAGAAACTACAAGTATATGCATATGTTTAAGTAACAGAATAAATGGTTTCTTTTTAGATACAAGTTGACTCCCTCAGAGCCAAGTCCAGCTGAGTGCCCTTGCAGTTCAAGCTTGCAAACATCTGGAAGAAGCGTCACTCTTGCTTTTACGTGTATGAGTATTTTCCTACATATATGTCTCTGCACCACATGCGGCCCTCGAAGAGGCAAGAAGAGGGTGCCAGGTCCCCTGGGACGGAGGTTGCAGATGGTTGTGAGCCCCCCGGTGCTGGGATTGAACCCATGTCCTCTGGAAGGGCAACTGAGCCATCTCTGCAGCCCCATTCCTGATTTTTGGTGAACTGTTTGCTTGTTTGTTTGTTTGTTTGTTTGTGTATATGAGAGGGGTAGGGTGTGAGTGCCTCCATCCATAGGAGCCCAGGAGGGCATCAGTTGTCCCCTCGTCACGTTTGGTCTGTGCCTTTGAGGCAGGTGTGGTGTGGTATTCTCCAGAGAAGACTGTTCAAACATGGGTTTAAACCAATAGAAGTCTGTATTAGCCTCCTGGGCTAATGATGGGTGGAGGGTCTGATTAGTTCCTATCCCTATGTAGTACAAGAGTCAGGTCTCTAAGCTTAACTAGCAATCCTGGCTGATTTTTGGCTGGAAATGATTAACTGTATCCTCAGGGTACCTTCCTGTGGCATAAAGTCTGATTCTCCAGGGCTTTTTTGTTTTTCAAAGGCCAGAATGTTTGTTTTTCTTTTTCTTTTTTAATGTGTGTAAGTGCCTTCATGCATACCAGAAGAGGGCATGGCTACAGTTGATTGTGTGGTTGTTGGAAATTGAACTCCGGACGAACTTCTAGAAAAATAGCTAAGTGCTCTTAACCACTGAGTCCCTGCAGCCCACCAGAATCTTTTAAAGGCATTTTCAGAAAGCCTTAGTTTTACAACCCCAATGTTGCAATGGAAACTCCCTTGTTTCTGACAACTGGGGGGCCCAGATACAGGGCATGAATAGAATTTTAAAGTTTGTAATTTTATCTCAAAAGATAAATTTCTGTCTTTTTTTTTTTTTCTCCATAAACCAGACACTTAAAGTGGGCATCAGCCGAAGATCAGGATGGAGTGTAGGTTACTGGTCTGTAGTCACAGTAACAGCTAATACCTTGCCTGTATCTGTCTCAGTTTCCAGTCCAGGCCTGAGGGCAGTGGAGGTGAGACCATGTATCCATACTCATGATGCAAAACACAAGGGTTGGGTAGATGTAGAAGGGCAGAGAGTGGAAGGGTCGGACAAATGAAACCTTAAATCCAATGGATTCGTAGTCTAGAAACGGTCCATTGGGCAGCAGCATCTGTGGATTCACCCGAGTGTGGTGGATCCATGGTGCAAGGCCAGCTACCTTCATAGTCATAGGAAGAGAGAGAATCACTAAGCAGGGTCTTTTCCGGGCTAATTTCAGCATCCCTTTGGCTATTCACTTGACCCAGACGGTATCACTGGACTTGAACAAGGGGAAACTAGTGGTGGACTCAGAGGTTGGCTGGGTCTCTCAGGTAGTCCAATGAGTAGCCCCTATAGAGAACTGGAGGGTCTGTAGCAACTCGAGAAAGGAAAAGTTAGAGATTTTTGCCAACATCGGGTCTCTGATATAGATAAGCAGAAAGGCAGGTGTGATGGTTGGCACATGCTCGGCCCAGGGAGTGGCACTATTAGAACGTGTGGCCCTGTTGGAGTGGGTGTGTCACTGTGGATGTGGGTTTTAAGACCCTCATCCTAGCTGCCTGGAAGCCAGTATCCTGCCAGCTGCCTTCAGATGAAGAGTAGAACTCTCAGCTCCTCCTGCACCATGCCTGCCTGGATGCTGCCATGTTCCCCACCTTGAATCAAGATTCAGGGACTAAACCTCTGAACCTGTAAGCCAGTCCCAATTAAAAGTAATGCTTATAAGAGTTGCCTTGGTCCTGGTGTCTGCTCACAGCAGTAAAACCCTAATGAAGACAGCAGGTCTTTGAAACAATCATGTAGAGGTAAATCCCTCCCCGTGTGAGGTGTAGCAGGCTAAAGCCGAGCAAAGGAAGGAGACCTATCCAGCCTTTGGTAGACTCTAATGAGTTTTGTTAAAGGTTTGTTTGTTTGTTTGTTTGTTTAACGTCTTCTTTTCTTAACCTGACCAGAAGAACTCTGAGGTCTATATGCACAACAACGTTTCTTAACCTAAGTCTAAAGCTTTAGCTATTAACTGAAAGATTTTGGCCATGAAAGCCAGGCCACTATCCAGCCTCATTGCTAAGGTGGGAAGTCAAATTGAGGGACTTCCTGTTCCTGGAAGAACTTTTTAGTTATTATTTGAGAAGTTTTAATCCAAATAGAGAATGCTTTTACCCACCCTGAAAAGGTATGTGACAAGTACTTGTATCCTCCCCCCAAAAGGCTGGCTCTTGGGAAAGTCAGTTTTCCCAGAATTCACTGGGGTGTTGGTCTCTCATCTGGATCCCCCTCCTAGGCGGGGGCTCTATGTTTTAAATTTGCTTGAGCTGAAAATGGGCATCTGACTGAGACGTCCCATGCTAGTCTATCCAATCTAGGCATAATGCACCTTGGTCCAAGCAACTCAGAAAGTTTTGTGGACCCCAGATGGGGGCCTGGTGAAGGTTGGTGCTTCAGTTAGGGTCTCATGGCTGTGAAAAGACACCATGACCAAGGCAACTCTTATAAGGACAACATTTAATTTGGGTTCAGGAGCCCTGCAGTGCCTAGGCAGGCATGGCGCAGGAGGAGCTGAGAGTTCTACATCTTGCTCCAAAGGCAAACAGAAGACTGACTCCCAGACAGCTAGGACAAGGATATTAAAACCCATGTACACAGTGACTCACCTACTCCAACAAGGTCACATCTTTTAATAGTTCCCCTCTGGTGCCCAAATGGTTTCCATTACAGTAACTACTGCAGCTCCCATGTGCCTGGCTTTCTCTTTCATTCCGTGGCCATCACAGGTAAGCACCCAGGTAGCCAAATTGACGGCAGTGGGTTTCTCAAACAGGACTCAAGCGTAAGCCAGGAGTAGGGCCTGGAACCAGGTCACGTTCGTTAGACAGTGTTCTGGTGTTCCTCTGAGAAACGCCTCAACCGTACCATGGGGTGCTGTGGGTATAAGATCTCGACCCAGAACTTGTTCTCTTTTATTGAGCCATCAGTAACCACCACAGCTCTGAGGTGGACCATCCTATGGCTACAGGGTCGAAAGAATGGTTTGGACAGGTATTCCAAACCACTGGGCATGCCCATGTCACCAATGTTTGGACTACGACTCCTTTTGTCTTTTGTCTCAGGAACAAATAGATTAAAGGGGTTTTGAGACATCTAGAAGTTCTAGGGCGGAACAGAAGACAGAGATGTTTTTAAAGTCTCAATGCCTCCTTTTTAAGTCTCAGTCCAGTTTACGGGCTCATTGTTCTCCACTTTATGCCTTGCTGGTTCCACAAGGATATTAAAGCCCATGAACACATGACACACCTACTCCAGCAGGGACCAACCGTCCTGCCAGTTGTTTATGGGACAATGATTCTGCTGTCCAGAGACCTCAGTATCCAGCTTACTTAGAAACTCAAAAGAAAAAAGAAGGCAACAGTAAAAGATTCCTGAGAATTCGAGGACAAAATTACTGGGAAATCATGTGTGTAATGACAGATTATCTGTACTGCGTGTGTCTTCAGTGCAAGCTTTGCTCAGAACACAGTACAAGCACCTCCCACTGCTCGGATTACCCCAGTGCACGCCATGGTACACCTTGGCTCAGACTAGAAACCAGTGCTCATTACTTTTTAACTGTATGTAGAGGTCAAAGGGCAACTCACAGGAGTCGGGTCTTTCTCTACTGCATGGGATCTAGGGCTCAAACTCCGGTTGTCAGGCTAACCAGCAGAAACCTTTGCCCACCGACCTATCCTGACTTTATGATGAACTTCAGTGTCTTCATAAGATTTTACTCATGTAGAAACGAGAAGGTTTGATTATCAAAAATATTTTCCTACTGTTATACCTCAAAGTATAAGTATCAAACTTTTATGTCTTTGGATTAGATTGTGTTATTCAAACAAACACATCCATCTCACTAACATGAAATTTTGTTTTAATCTCCAATTAATAGCAACATTTTTATGTATATCAAACAGTGTTCCAAAAATACTTTCTGAGGTACCCAGGGCCTTGTGCATGCTGGGCAAGCCACCTACTACTGACGGCAGGCGCTCGCTCTCTCTCTCTCTCTCTCTCTCTCTCTCTCTCTCTCTCTCTCTCTCTCTCTCTTCTTTTCACTTTTTGTTTTAGAATTGTTTGTTTATTTGTTTATTGTATGTGAGTACACAGTTGCTGTCTTCAGACACACCAGAAGAGAGCATCAGATCCCAGTACAGATAGTTGTGAGCCACCATGTGGTTGCTGGGATTTGAACTCGGGACCTCTGGAAAAGCACTCAGTGTTCTTAACCACTGAGCCATCTCTCTAGCCCTTGGGTATATTTTCTAATGATGAGTTGAATGTATCAGCAGATGTAAGAACTCACCAACATTTTACTAAACCAGAGAATGAGTTTGTAAAACACTGTTGTAATTATTTTTGTTTTTAGACATGTACTTTGTCATTAAAATGTTACTTATATTAACATAGAATGGTGTTTTTATAATTGCTTTTTCCCCCCTGTAACATGGTCTCACATGGCCTGGGTTGATCTCCTGTCTCTATCTCTCTACTGCCAGGATTACAGGTGTGATACTTATTTTCTTGTGCTAATTTCTTGTTTTGTTCTAAGTGCTTACATTAGATCATTTATATATAAATGAGATCATAGAATATGTTCTGTTTTTGGATTTTTTTTTCCTTTTCAGTAATTTCTTTTGTTAAGGTGACCTGGGTGATTCTCTCTAAGAAACATCATGTGTGCTTCTTCCAAACTCCGTGTGCATGTTCGTGTTGGTGGGGTGTCTGCCACAGCAACTGATCTCTCCCATGGAAACTTTAGCTCTTGGGTCATCCCCCCACGTGACACAACACAGTTGTGTGCGACCCTGTTTTCTCCCTGTCATAATGGCACTTACACATAGTTGGGAATGTTTGTCTCTCCAGCACATCTGGGTCAGGGCTTCCTAAACTGTTTACCTGGAAAGCTATTTGTGCCTGAGAAAATCTTACGTGATCCTGGCTAGATGAGTGTATGAGATAAGCATACAAATTAAATGTTCGTGATGAGTTATTTTTATTTCATTTTTTAATTTAATTTATTTAATGTATGATGCTCTGATTCAAAGGCCAGAAGAAGGCCTCAATCCCCTTATAGATGGTAGTGAGCCACCATGTGGTTGCTGGGATTTGAACTCAGGACCTCTGGGAGAACAGCCTGCGCTCTTCTTAACCGCTGAGCCAGCTCACCAGCCCCATGATGAATTATTTTAAACTGGTTCTAGTGACTAGGTTTGTAATTCCAGGTACCTAGGAGGCTGAGGTAGGAGGACCACAGATTCTAGGCCAGTCTGTACTACAGAGTGAACTGAGACCAGGTTGGGAACCTTAGTGAGATCCTCAGTTCAAAACAAAACATGAGGGGGCTGGAGGTTAAGAGCACCGACTACTCCTCCAGAGGTCCTGAGTTCAATTCCCAGCAACCACATGGTGGCTCACAACCATCTGTAATGAGATCTGATGCCCTCTTCTGGTGTGTTTGAAGACAGCTATAGTATACTCATATATAATAAATAAATAAATCTTTAAAAAAAAAAAAAAAAAAGGAAAAAAAGATACCCAAAAGATGCTCCACCATACCACAAAGACACGTGTTCTACTACGTTCATAGCAGCCTTATTTGTAATAGCCAGAAGCTGAAAAGAACCCGGATGCCCTTCAACCAAAGAATAATACTATTCAACCATTAAAAAACGAGAACATCGTGAATTTTTCAGGCAAATGGAAGGAACTAGAAAATATCATCCTGAGTGAGGTAACTCAAACCCAAAAGGAGTTACATGGTATGTACTCACTAAAAGGTGGATATTAGACAAAAAGTTCAGAATACCATGATACAACTCACGGCTTAACAGAAAGAAGTCCCAAATGTAGACACCTGAAACCCACTTAGAAGGGAACAAAATAATCATGGGAGGCAGAGTGAGGGAGGAAACTGGGCAGGAGTGGGGAGGGGGAAAAAGAATGGCAGGATCAAGTTTAAGGAGAGACAGGAGGGATACCCAGAGGGCCAGAAGAATGAACCAAAATACTCAGCAGTGGGGGTAGGGGGTTGGGGGGCAGGGGGACCATCAGGCTGTGGGGGTGGAGAAACAGCCTAAAATGCCTAGAAAGTCCTGGAGACCTGGGATGTGAGAGGCTCCCAGGACTCCGTGGGGATGACGTCAGCTGAAATGCCCAACAGTGGGGAGAGGGAACCAGAAAAGACCGCCTCCCGCAGATGGACAGGGCCCCCAGTTGAGGCAGGGGGACACCTATTCATCTTCAAAATGTTTAGCCCAAAATTGTTCCTGTCTAAAGGGAATGCAGGAACAAAAATGGAGCAGATGCTGAAAGAAAGGCCACGCAGTGACCTGCCCAACTTGAATTCATCCCATATGCATACCCCAAATCCTGATGGTATTACTGAGGCCATATTGTGCATGTAGTCAGGAGCCTGGCATGGCTGTCCTCTGAGAGGCTCTACCAGCAACTACTGAGACAAACGCAGACACTCACGGCCAACCATTGGACTGAGGTCAGGGACCAATATAGAAGAGTTAAAAGAAGGACTGAAGGAGCTGAAGGGGATTGCAACCCATAGGAAAAACAGCAGTGTCAGCTCACCCAGACCCCTCAGAGCTTCCAGAGACGAAGCTAAAAACCGAGGAGCACACATGGGCTGGCTTGTGGGCCCGGGGACATGAGTAGCAGAGGACTGCCTTGTATGGCCTCGGTGGGAGAGGGTACACTTAATCCCGCGGAAGCTTGTTGCCCCAGGAAAGAGGGATGCTGGTGGGGGTGAGTTGGGAGTGAGTGGGCAGGTGGGGGAGCAGCCTCTCAGAGGCAGGGGTTGGGGAATAGGGTTAAGAACTTGGAGAGGCGGGAATGGGGAAGGAGGCAACTTTTGGAATGTAAATAAATAATTTAAAAAAGAAAGCCATAGCTAAAAAGCATGAAAAATTATGACCTCAAAGAAAATGATATTTGAAAAAGAAGTATTTTATAATATTTTATGTGGCTGCAGGTTTGCGGTTGGAGGTATTGGTCTGATGCTTTTAAAATTTTTTAGACGAGGATTCCCTATAGTGTATAGGGAACTTACCCTATACCCTATACACTTACTGCATTGGCCTGGAACTTCTAACCCTTCTGCTTCAGCCTCCAAACTCTGTTTGTGGGCATTGAACCACCAATGTTCTAATGAAGCGCTCAGCCTCATGTAGTCTTTCGGCCGCTAGTTTGTGGGGTTGTGGAGGGAAAGGTGCTCGTGTGGGATAGGTGCTTGGGGGCCCAAGGAGGCCAGAAGAGAGCATCAGATGTCCCAGAGTTGGAGTTACAGATGGTTGCCAGCCACCATGGAGGTGCTAGGAATAGAACTGCAGTCCTCTGCAAGAACAGCCAGTGCCCTTAAATCACGGAACCGTCTCTGCAGCCCTTGGACCCTTGGCTTGGAACTCTGATTCCACTCCGCCGGCTGGTCGGCTGGTCGGTAAACAGCAGGACTCTGCTTGCCTCTCCTGTTCAGGACTACGGTTGCAAGAGTATGCTAGCATGCCTAGCATTTTTGTTTGTTTGCACGACTATTTGACCATGGGTCTTGTGGTTCCGCGGTCAGCCTCGCCTCTGGGGTGTGTGAATGCTGCTCCAGCAGAAGAAACAGGAGGGCGCTAGACTACATTCCATTCTCTTCCCTCTGCCTTTGGGCTGTGGGAGTGGCCTAAGATGGGTGCACCAGCCTGGGTGAGAAAGGCACAGGCTGGGGCCAAAGAGGCTTGGTTTCCCAAACTTCCGGATGTCCGGTCGCCGCTGGGAATTGCGTGGAATCGGGATGAGCCTGGAGCTGGGGGGAAGGGGAACTCTGGCTTAGCTCAGTGTTTCATTTCGACCTTCACTCCACGGCCTCTTTATTAAATGTGTGACTCCATGCGTGTGTGGTGGACAAAAAAAAATGTGGTCCACTGGTGGTTTAGTATGAACAAAATTAAATAAACTGTACAGTATAGTTAAAAGCTTCTGGGCAGAGCGTGGAGCCGTAACCCAGAGCTACAGAGGAAGGGTCCAATAGCGCTTCAAGCCCAGATACCTCAGATGAAGATGGCAGGAGTTGGCTCCCCGACAGCCTCCCTCCTCACAACCCGACAGTCCTACAGTCTCTTAGAATGCAGATGAAGCATCGTCCAACACCCGTGTTCTGGCAAATGGTACACAACCATACAACCCTTGCCTCAGAGACCGTCGTCACCTCCCCAGGGGAGTAAATACCTCTTTCTCCCTCCCCAGCCCAGGGCCTTGTGCAGGACAGACAAGCACTGTGCCAAGTGAACTACATGTTTTAGGGACAGGATCTTGCTGTGCAGTCTGCATTTGCATGGCACTCCTTGTGTAGGTGGAGCTAAGCTAAGGTAGCCTCAGAACAACCTTTTTACCTCAGACTCCTGAGTGCTGGGTTTATAGGCAGGCACCCTGACCCGGCAATACATTTCAGTTTTTATTTTACTTTTAAAAAAAGAAATCTCTCTCTCTCTCTCTCTCTCTCTCTCTCTCTCTCTCTCTCTCTCTCTCTCTCTCTCTCTCTTTTTCTTTCTCTCTCTCTCTCTGTGTGTGTGTGTGTGAGAGAGAGAGAGAGAGAGAGACAGAGACAGAGACAGAGAAGAGACACAGTCTTTTGTCCTCAGCTGAAACAACAAGCCAGGCCCAGTGGCTTACAGACCTGCAATCATAGCACTTGAGGGGCAGAGTTGGAATGATGAATACAGGGGGAGCCTGGCCTAAATAGCTAATCCTAGGCCAGCCTGAGCTACATAGAGAAACTCTGCCTCAAAACAAACAAAAACAAAAACCCCACAAAATTCCTATCAGGTCATAGTGCGTGTTGGTAATGTTCATTCACTGCTACTTTGACAGTAGTTACTAAGTGTACAGCGGGAGTGAAACGCACACACAAAGTGATGATGATGATGATGATGATGATGATGACGATGACGAAGAAACAGCTGGGAACAGCAGTTCACACCTATAATAACAGCATTTGGAAAGCTACCGCAGAAGAATTGCCAGTTATTTGGAGATAGCAGGGCTGCATGTTGAATTCTAGACCAGCCTGGTATACAGAACAGCGTTGTACCCCAAAATAAATAACCCAAGAAATACAACAGTTTTCTATCAAAACTTTATTCTTTTTAAAACTTGTTTTTATTGTAATGAATTTCCTTTCTTTTATTTTGCGCATTTTAAATATGATTCTAAGCCACATGGGGGTGGTGCAAGACTTTAATCCTACCACTCAGGAGGCAGAGGCAAATGGATCTCTGAGTTTGAGGCCAGCCTGGACTAGGGAGTGAGTTTCAAGACAGCCAGGACTACACACAGAGAAACCCTGTCTCAAAAAACAGTAACAACAAAATTATCCTGAGAAGGAATCAAAACTGGGTTGTTTTGGGTTAGTGAGAGGGTCGAGCAGGGTAAAGACGCTTGCTGCAAAACCTGACTTCAGTCCCAGGAACCTACATGGGGGAAGGACAGAAGTGACTCCCATAAGATGCTCCATGACCTTTACACACATGATGTGTTGCACATGCAAACACACGAACAAACAGAAAATAAATAAATGTCTTCTGGTTTCCACCTGTGCCCAGAGCTGACTCTGTGACACAGGTCTCTGTACTCAGATCCCATGGGGAGAGAGCTGGACTCTCAGAAGTGCGGACAATCCTGAGAGCAAGGGGAAACCACCACTTCCGCTCACGTTGCTGGCCCAAGAGGAACCTGCCTGGAGCTCTCTGCACACAAGAATCGAGGAGTGATCTGGGACAGGATCCTTCTGGTTTTTGCCTGCACTGGGAGCTGACTCTCTGACACAACTCTCTGTACCCAGATCCTACTAGGAAAAAGCCAGTTTCCCAGTCTCCAGAGGCTTATCGGAGGGTCAAGCCACTGACAGAGACAGCAAGACCAGCTAACACCAGAAATAAGCAGATGGCCAGAGACAGGGCAAGAAACTAAGCAACACTTGGCATCATCAGAACCCAGTTCGCCCACCACGGGAAGCCTTGGATACCCCCAACATACCGGAAAAGCAAGATTTTGGTTTAAAATCACAACTCATGATGGTGTTAGAGGACTTTAAGAAGGACATAAATAACTCCCTTAAAGAAATACAGGACAACACAAGTAAACAGGATGAAGCCCTTAGAGAGGAAACACAAAAATCTCTTAAAGAATTACAGGAAAACACAACCAAACAGGTAAAGGAATTGAACAAAACCATCCAGGATCTAAAAATGGAAATAGAAACAACAAAGAAATCATAAAAGGAGACAAACGTAGAGATAGAAAACCTAAGAAAGAGATCAGGAGTCATAGACAAAAGCATCACCAACAGAATACAAGAGATAGAAAAGAGAATCTCAGGGGCAGAAGACACCATAGAAAACATTGACACAACCGTCAGAGAAAATGTAAAATGCAAAAAGCTCCTAACCCAAAACATCCAGGAAATCCAGGACACAATGCGAAGGCCAAACCTAAGGATAATAGGTATAGAAGAGAGTGAAGACTCCCAACTTAAAGGGCCAGTAAATATCTTCAACAAAATTATAGAAGAAAACTTCCCTAACCTAAAGAAAGAGAGGCCCATAAACATACAAGAAGCATACAGGACTCTAAATAGATTGGACCAGAAAAGAAATTCCTCCTGTCACATAATAGTCAAAACACCAAATGCACAAAACAAAGAAAGATTGAAATAATCCCATGCATCCTACCTAACAGATCACCATGGACTAAGACTGGTCTTCAACAACAACAAAAATGACAGAAAGCCTACATACACATGGAAATTGAACAATGCTCTATTCAATGATAACTTTGTCAAGGAAGAAATAAAGAAAGAAATGAAAGACTATTTAGAATTTAATGAAAATGAAGGCACAGCATACCCAAACTTATGGGATGACACAATGAAAGCAGTGCTAAGAGGAAAACTCATAGCTCTGAGTGCCTCCGAAAAGAAACAGGAGAGTGCATACATCAGCAGCTTGACAGCACACGTAAAAGCTCTAGAACAAAAAGAAGCAAATATACCCAAGAGGAGTAGAGGGCAGGAAATAATCAAACTCAGGGCTGAAATCAACCAAATAGAAACAAAAAGAACAATGCAAAGAATCAACAAAACCAACAAAAGTATCTGGAGAAAATCAACAAGATAGATAAACCCTTAGCCAGACTAACCAAAGGGCACAGAGAGTGTCCAAATTAACAAAATCAGAAATGAAAAGGGAGACATAACAACAGAAACTGAGGAAATTTTAAAAAAATCATCAGATCCTACTACAAAAGCCTATACTCAACAAAACGGGGAAATGGACAATTTTCTAGACAAATACCAGGTACCAAAGTTAAATCAGGATCAGATAAACCATCTAAACAGTCCCAAAACTCCTAAAGAAATAGAAACAGTTATTAAAAAATCTACAACCAAAGAAAGCCCAGATGGGTTAGTGCAGGATTCTATCAGACATTCATAGAGAACTCCTACGGCTGATGAACAACTCCAGCAAAGCGGCTGACTATGAAGTCAACTCAAACAAATCAGTAGCCTTCCTCCACTCGAAGGATAAACAGGCTGAGAAACAAATTAGGGAAACAACACCCTTCACAATAGTCACAAATAATATAAAATACCTCAGTGTGACTCTAACCAAGCAAGTGAAAGATCTGTATGACAAGAACTTCAAGTTCTGGAAGTTTCTTGAAGAAATTGAAGATTTCAGAAGATGGAAAGATCTCCTATGCGCATGGATTGGCAGGATAATATTGTAAAAAATGGTCATCTTGCCAAAAGCAATCTACAGATTCAATGCAATCCCCATCAAAATTTCAACTCAATTCTTCATAGAGTTAGAAAGAGCAATTTGCAAATTCATTTGGAATAACAGAAAACTCAAGGTATTGAAAACTATCCTCAACAATAAAAGAACTTCTGGGGAGATCACCATTCCTGACCTCAAGCAGTATTACAGAGCAATAGTGATAAAAACTGCATGGTATTGGTACAGAGACAGGCGAGTAGATCAATGGAATAGAGTCGAAGACCCGGAAATGAACCCACACACCATCTTGACAAAGGAACTAAAACCATCCAATGGAAAAAAGATATAGCATTTTCAACAAGTGGTGTCAATTCAACTGGATGTCAGCATGTAGAAGAATGCAAATTGACTCATTCTTATTGTCCTGTACAAAGCTCAAGTTCAAGTGGATCATGGATCTCTATATTAAACCAGATACACTCATACTAATAGAAAAGAAAGTGGGCAAGAGCCTCGAATACATGGGCACTGGAGAAAATTTCCTGAACAGAACACCAATGGCTTATTCTCTAAGATCAAGAATCAACAAATGAAACTTCATAAAATTGCAAAGCTTCTGTAAGGCAAAGGACACTGTCATTAGGACAAAACGGCAACCAACAGATTGAGAAAAGATCTTTACCAATCCTACATCCAATATATACAAAGAACTCAAGAAGTTAGACCCCAGAGAATCAAAAACCCTATTTAAAAATGGGGTACAGAGCTAAACAAAGAATTCTTAGCTGAGGAATATCGAACGGCAGAGAAGCACCTAAAGAAATGTTCAACATCCTTAGTTATCAGGGAAATGCAAATCAAAACAACTCTGAGATTCCACCTCACACCAGTCAGAATGGCTAAGATCAAAAACTCAGGCGACATCAGATGCTGGCAAGAATGTAAAGAAAGAGGAACACTCCTCCATTGTTGGTGGGATTGCAAGCTGGTACAACCACTCTGGAAATCAGTCTGGAGGTTCCTCAGAAATTTGGACATAGTACTACCTAAGGACCCAGCTATACCAATCCTGGGCATATACCCAAAAGACGATCGAACAAACAACAAAGACACATGCTCCACTAAGTTCATAGCAGCCTTATTTATAATAGCCAGAAGCTGGAAAGAATCCGGATATCCCTCAACAGAGGATGGATACAGAAAATGTGGTACATCTACACAATGGAGTACTACTCAGCTGTTAAAAACAATGACTTCATGAAATTCATAGGCAAATGGATGAAACTATAAAATATCATCCTGAGTGAGGTAATCCAATCACAGAAAAGCACACATGGTATGCACTCACTGATAAGTGGATATTAGCCCAAAAGCTCATACCCAAGATGCAATCCACAGACCACATGAAACTCAAGAAGGATGACCAAAGTGCAAATGCTTCAGTCCTTCTTAGAAGGGGGAACAAAAATATTCGTAGGAGGAGATATGGAGACAAAGTTTGGAACAGAGACTGAAGAAAAGGCCATCCAGAGACTGACCCACCTGGGGATCCAATCCATATATATACAGCCACCAAACCTAGACAATATTGCTGATGCCAAGAAGTACATGCTGATAGAAGCCTGATATAACTGTCTCCTGAGAGTCTCTGCCAGAGCTTGACAAATACAGAGGCAGATGCTCGCAACCAACCACTGAACTGAGAACATAGAGAAAGGACTGAAGGAGCTGAAGGGGTTTGCAACCCCATAAGAACAACAAAACCAACCAACCAGAGCTCCCAGGCACTAAACCACCATCCAAAGAGTACACACGGACACACCCATGGCTCCAGCTGTATATGTAGCAAAGGATGGCCTTGTTGGGCATCAATGGGAAGAGAAGCCCTTGGTCCTGCCAAGGCTCAATGCCACAGTGTAGGGGAATGTCAGGGTGGGGAGGTGGGAAGGGGTGGGTGGATGGGTGGGGGAATACCCTCATAGAAGAATGGGAAGGGGGTAGGGAATAGGGGATTTATGGATGGGAAACTATGTAAATAAATTTAAAAGTCAAAAAAAATTAAAAAGTCTAATAAAATAAAGAAATATAATTTAAAAGGTAGGTTTATTGATCTTCATTTTATATGTATGAGTGCTTGCCCTACATGTATGTATGCATGTAAACATATATGTATATATGTAAGCATGTATGTATGTATGTAGTATGTGAGCTGTTTTCATGCAGTGCCCACAGAAGACAGAAAAAGGTGTCAGATTGCTGAAATGGAATTCCTCATGGTTTCCTCACCATGATGGTGCTAGGAGCTGAACCTGAGTCCTCTGGAAGAGCAGCCAGTGATCTTAAGCATTGAGACCTATTTGCTCCTATTTCCCAATTTGCTCTTTCCTTAAGAATTTTGTAAACTAAGAAGTTCATGGCCCAAGAATCTTAGGGAGAAAACTGCCTCCTCCCACCGTACTTCCTTTCCTGTATGGCTCTGCCCTGAATTTTCACAGGGGCACAGGCAACATTTGTTTAACAGTTCCAGGGAGCAGCCATGGCATCAAGTCAGAGGACTTAAGCAAGCTGATCGATCCATTAGATTCCAGAGCCCAGAACCAGAGCAATGGTGTCCTCAAAAACACGTAAGATAAACACAGGCACAAAAAATGACTAACTTTAAACTAAAAACGAAGCTATGGTTGTGGAACCAGTAAATGTCTAATTAAATGTTCTACCAAATAGCATATCCTGGGCTCATCACCAAATTTAATATTCATAAATATTTTTGCATTCAAAAAAACCACAGATCAAATTTTTATTCTCACTTTTCAGACAATTGCAAGTAAACATGCTTATGAAGGAAGGCAGAACAAATTTTTTTAAAAATGCATCCAGAGAGTCTCAAAAGCAGAATTATGAAAACACATCAAATATTTTATGAAGGGGAAAAACTACACTTGCATAATGTGGATGTCAGGATTTTAAAGAAAAGAATAGCTGAGGTTGTGAGATGGGAATAGAAATTAAGGGTGGATCCAGTCAGCAAAAGTTCTAAGCCCTGTTGACCAAAACTATAACCTGTGTTCTTGCCCCCCACATGGAGCAAGGCTGTCAGACAAGGATGCTGGGTGTTTTGACATTATGATGTGATGTCCTGGTTTATAAATCTGTAGGGCTGCATACATAGCCACTGTGGTGATTTGAATAGGTATGGCCCCCATAGACTCCTGTGTTTGAATGCTTGGCTTGTGGAGAATAGCACTATTAGGAGGTGTGGCCTTGTTTGAGTAAGTGTGGCATTGAAGGAAGTGTGTCACTGTGAGGGCGAGCTTTAAGGTGGTCCATGCTCAAACTCCACCCAGTGTTAGAATCCAGTCCCCTTCTGCTGCCTGAGGATCAAGGCGTAGAACTCTCAGCTCCTTCTGCAGCACTGAGTCTGACTGCACAATGCCTTGCTTTCCACCAGGATGGTAATGCACTGAACCTCTGAACTGTAAGTCCAATGTTGTCCTTTATAAGAATTGCCATGGTCACGGTGTTTCTCTCTCTCCACAGCAATAAAGTCCTAACTAAGGCAGCCGTCCTCGGATAATAATTTCCTTTCTGTTGCTGTCATAAAAATACCCCTACAAGGAGCAAAATCTGTTGTGTCAACCAGAAAAGATTGCTGGGACACAAGTGTAAGCCAATAGAAAATCTTTATCAGGGCTGAAGAGATGGCTCAGCTCTTCCAGAGGTCCTGAGTTCAAATCCCAGCAACCACATGGTGGCTCACAACCATCTGTAATGGGATCTGATGCCCTCTTCTGGTGTGTCTGAAGACAGCTGCAGTGTACTCATATATAATAAATAAATAAGGGGTTGGGGATTTAGCTCAGTGGTAGAGCGCTTGCCTAGCAAGCACAAGGCCCTGGGTTCGGTCCCCAGCTCCGAAAAAAGAAAAAAGAAAGAAAAAAAATAAATAAATCTTTAAAAAGAAGAAAGGAAATCTTTATCAGCCAGTGTTCTGGATCCCATGTTGCACCAGACCTTTCTCAGGGTGAGCTTTTAACACACACGCACACACACACACACACACACACACACACACACACACACACACACACACACACACACACACCAGAAGCAGAACTATAGGAGCTAAAAAGCAAGCTTAGTCCATTTAAAGGCTTTCCCAGAACTCCAGACTTTAATGACGTAGATCCCTGTTTTTATTTTGGCGGGCAGTGCTTTGTACCGAGTTTTACAACCTGAGCGGTACTGCCACCATGGAGTCTCTTGTGCCAAGGTCTGAGTTGCTGTTCCATTCACCAGGTCACATTCCCTTAGTGAATGAGTCAAGTCATGATCCATCCTTCTCAGAGTCAGATAGTTTAAGGTTCAGGGCCCCACCACTAATCAATCAGAATGAGAATCAAAGGCCCAGCCAGTGCTGATAGCAGAGTAGCCAGGGGTCAAGAGAGCAGAGACCCGGGCTGCAGAGATGGCTCAGAGGTTAAGAGCACTGACTGCTCTTCCAGAGGTCCTGAGTTCAAATCCCAGCAACCACATGGTGGCTCACAACCATCTGTAATGAGATCTGATGCCCTCTTCTGGTGTGTCTGAAGAAAGCTACAGTGTACTTATATATAAAAAAAAATAATAATTAAAATCTTAAAAAAAAAAAAGAGAGAGAGAGAGAGAGAGAGAGAGAGAGAGAGAGAGAGAGAGAGAGAGAGAGCAGAGACCGGCACCAATTATCTCATGTATGTCTTTTAAGTGTTCTTTTAATTCAGAAATGGAAATGTTTAATACCTCTTGGTCCTGACCAACCTGCCTATTGAGTTTTTAACATATTTGTCTTCCATGATAAAGGCTAGTGCGTCTATGGCCGTTGCCAGCTCCAAGCATGAGTGGGTGAAGACAAACAGCTCCTCCTCCCTCTCTCTTTTAAATAGTCTGGAGTCCATATTATATATGTATATATAATATGGGGCAGAACGTGTACTAAGAAGCACAAAAGGGGTTCTCAGTTTGGAAAACATTAGTAGGGGCACTTTGTCGTCAATCAACTAATAGATGCCCATCGAGTGTCAGGGGCCCAGGAATATTGCTATTGTCCAGATGAGTTAACCTGTAGGGCACAGTATCACGCGAGAGAAAAGGAGGAAGTTCCTAGGCTAAAGGTTTTGGATATTACATAAGTTTCAACCCCTTGTACATCCTTTAATGTTAATTCAGGCTGTCCCCAGTTACAATAAGGCTTGTCTGTCAATGGCTAACAGTCTGGTTAGTTCTTATCCTTGTGTGGTATGGGGATTCAGGTCTAAGCGTAGCGAGCAGCCCTGGATGGTTTCTGGCTGGGAATGATTAACTAAGTGCTGGACCATGTCAGGAGTGGAAGTTAGGGATGGGGACTCCCCTGTTCCCTGGACGGTGGAAGGTAGGACTCTGGCCCTGGGTGTGTTAGGTGCCTTGGAGTGGAGAATTGGTCAGGGATGACATGGGTAGGAGATCTTTGTTAGGACTCAGTGTCTGGGGACCTTGAGAGATGGTTTAAGTCTATCCCTAGTATTCCCCTGCTGCGATGTAAAGTCTGATTCCACCGTTTCTCCCTCTTTCTCAAAGACTAGAATCTTTCTTATGGAATTTTCCAGGAAGCCTCAGTTTCACAATCCCAGTTTTTGCAGTGGAAACTCCTTTGTTCCTGGCAACTTGAGGGCCCAGCCACGGGGTACACATAGAATTGTAAACTTTATATTCCTATCTCAAAAGATAAACTCCAATCTCTTCTTTACCTCAATAGAACCAGACACTTAAAGTGGACATCTGTAAGTAACGTTCAGGATGGAGTGTAGGTTGCTGGTTCATAGTCACACTAGCTAATAACTTCCTCAGCTTCCAGTCCAGACCTGAGGATAGTGGGGGCTGGACCCAGTGCTGGTCTCTCATTCGGATCCCTTCCTGGGATTCACTTAAACACAAACCTGTCATTTGACTGAGACATCCCACTCCGGGCTGTCTAGTCTAGGTAGAGCATACTTTGGTCTGAGCAACTGAGAAAGTTTTGTGGACCCCAGGTGAGCAGCCTGGTGAAGGTTCATTACCAGAGTCCTGCCCGTTGTTTCTGGGAGAGTGACCTTTCTCTCTCGAGTCTCCACCCAACCTGCGGATTTGAGCTGTCCACGTTTTCTTTTTGCATCCTCTATTTCTTCTTGTACCATGGAGTCTCAGGCAATGCCAGGTCAGGTATGTCCTCAGAATATCAATTGGCCCCCTTTGGTCTTAGGGCTATTCATCAGGCAGCCAGGTCAAAGCTCCAGCTATCTCTTCCTCAGTGAAGTTACCACTGTTATATCCTCATAGTGGAGCTGTAGAATATAGCAATTTATAGGAGAAGCCAAATAGCCACTAGGATGTTCGAGCCAAGATGTTCTCTTTGTTTTTAATGTCCATTTCCTGTGAGGAAAAGGCCTCTTTCTATGTTGCTCGTACCACAGACATGCACAGAAGTAAAATCGTACCGACTGATGGTCTGTGTACATAGTGGTGGACTTGGCGCTTCCCCATCTGAGAGTCAGTTCTGCTCTCTGGGCTGAGGTACCTGACTTAGGTCCGAATCTTTTTGGTTAAAGTTACTATATCTTTCATCTTTCTTCTCGTGACAGTCATGGATGAGCACCTACGGGTCCTCAGAAAGCAAGAGGGGGTAGCAAGATTAATGGTGATGAGTTTCTTAAGCTGGACTCAAGGGTGGTCTAGATGTAGAGATGAGTACTGGGTCACACAGGCCTTAGACAGTCAGTGTTCTGGTGTTCCTCAGAGGAGGGCCTCGATGGTATGGGGTGCTATGAGTATAAGATCTTGACTAGAACTAATGTTTTTGTTGCCCACCGATGCCATCCCCACTCCCATCTCCACACAGGGACCCAGACCGACCAGGATCACGAACAGGAGTCAAGCAACGAATCCATGCAAGTGTTCCAGAATGGGAATTCCAGGCAGAGGGTTTTGTAGGTTTCTCTGGGTGACCTGGGAGAGTCAAAAAGATTCAAGTCCCCAACAAGAGTCACAGTTCGTAAGCTAGGGTGGGAGTGAGGGGTTCTCATATCAGAGAAAGCCACGGGTCAATACGGGAGAACGGAACTGACAGAAACATGTAGGAAGACTGCACACTGCAAAGACAAGCAGAGGTGGCCACCACACATCCATACACCTGAAACAGACAGGTGGACTCCGGTGACATTTCACACAGATACTAGACATTGGATGAAAGGCCATATCTGACCTCTCTTACCTGCCAAAACAGAAGATGGCTGAACCAGACTTATCCAGAGGTTGACGGGCGATGTGACTTTTTAAAAATTCACTTTATATCCCTATTGCTGTCCCCTCTCCTGGTCCCCTCCTCATACAGTTCCTCCCCCATCTCCTATCTCCTCCTCTGAGAGGGTGGAATATCCTCCCCGACTGGGTATCCTCCCCCACCCTGGCACATCAAGTCTCTGTAGGGCTAAGCACATCCTCTCCCACTGAGGCCAGACAAGGTAGCCCAGTTATGCAAGCATATTCCACACACAACAGCTTTGGGGATAGCCCCGCCCACTCCAGTTGTTGGGGGACCCACATAAAATTCAAGCTGCACATCCACTACACATATGCAGGGGGCCTAGGGCCAGCCTCCCATGTATGCTCTTTGGTTAGTGATTCTGTCTCTGAGAGCTCCCAATGTTCAGGTTAGTTGACTCTGTTGATGTTCCAGTAGAGTTTCTTTGAGGCCCTCCGTCCTTCCCCCAACTCTTCCATAAGAGTGCCTGAGCTCCATCCGATGTCTGGCTGTGGGTATCTGGATCTGTTTTAGGCTCCTGCCTGCAAGCATAACACAGTATCATTAATAGCGTCAGGGATTGGTGCTTGCCCATGGGATGGGTCTCGAGGTGGGCCAGTCATTGTCTGGCTGTTACTTCAGTCTCTGCTCCATCTCTGATCCATTTCTTATAGACAGAATACATTTGGGGTGGAAAGTTTTATGGGTGGGTTGGTGTCCCTGTCATTCCAGTAAGGCTTCTGCCTGTCTACAGAAGACCTTTTTAGGTTCCGTATCCCCACTGCTGTTCGTCTCAGCTAAGGTCACTTCCATTGATTGTTTGGGAGCCTCCCCAATCCCAGGTCTCTGGCTTGTCCTAGAGGTGCCCTCAAGGTGACTTTTTATTGTGTTTCTTTTTGTTAGACAGCAGTTGATCAAAGGGAATCCTGGGAACCTGGAACATCTCAGGTTGAGGTTGCACACCCCCTAGGAGTCCCCTGACTACCCCACTCTTCCTCACTTCAAAGGGTTCTGAGACTACCGGTGTCTCTAGGTCTAATCTCTGGGGATCTCAGTAGGATCTCCAGAACTGTTGTGGGGTACCCACTAGAGAAGACTGGTCAAACCCAGATGTAAGCCAATAAATAAACTTAGCATTTTGACAGTAGCGCCAGCCAAAATAGAAACAAAGACCTAATCCATCAAAGTCCACAGATACGGAAAAGTCTCTAGATGTGTTAACCTTCCTTTCTGGCTGCTGTAGCTCTGATTCTGGCTAACTGTTCTTGTTAACTGAAGTGTGTCAACCCAGGGTGTGTGTGTGTGTGTGTGTGTGTGTGTGTGTGTGTGTACATGTACGTGCATGCACGTGCTTAAATGCTCACCCTGAGAAAGACTTGGTGCTACATTGGGATCCTGTAAACCCAGCATAGACACCAGAGGGCTAATAAAGACTTTCTATTGGTTAAACCCATGTCTGCGGAGTCTTCTATAATGGACAACCAAATAGTTAGTAAGACTTCACTGCCCGGACTGCTGAACCTTTGGCGGACAGCACTCTGTCCTCGGCAAGTTGGGATCCTTTTGTATCCTCCCTTTGGGCCTTTTTCTATCAGAAATGTGGTTTGTTTGTTCCCAAACTAATCCACCACAGTACCTCCCACGTGAACGGATAAAAGGCTGTGCCTGTCCTCCTCCACTTACTTGCCTGGCTTTCTCCCTGCCTGCTCTCACATCTCCCTGTGTAGCATTAATAAAATGTTCATTCTGTGGGCGAGATAGAATATGGATGGCCCCAGTGGTGCACTGAAGGCTTGGCTCCCAGCCTTTGGCACTATTGAGAGTCCATTGGATCACAAGTGCCAACCACAAGGATGTATGAGTCTGCTGGTGAGTTCATAGCTCCACTGGCTATTAGCAAGTGGGGCCTGGTTGGAGGGATGTTGGTAGAGAGATGTTACCATAACTTCATGATGGAGAGAGGGTAAGAGAGAAGGAGGCCTGGGAAGAATGTGGAGAAGTGGAGAAAGGAAAGCTCAGACAACACTCTAACTGCAATTGCTTTCTTTTGTAATTTTAAAAAGACTTATTTATTTACTATACTGTGTTCTGCATTGATATGTCCCTGCACACCAGAAGAGGGCACCAGATCCCATTACAGATGGTTATGAACCACCATGTGGTTGCTGGGAATTGAACTCAGGACCTCTGGAAGAGCAGCCTTCTTAACCCCTGAGCCATCTCTCCAGATCCCTCTTTTGTAATTTTTTTGTTTGCGTGTCTATGTGTCAATATGTGCTCGGGGTATTTTATTACAGCAAGGGAAAAAGTAGCAAAGGGAGATACCTGGTGAATTAAATATTCAAAAAATCAAGCCCAGCAGCTGGCTCACTATCCACCTCAATGATTTGTGCTCCCAAAGGAAAGACACACACAGCCTTTATATCTGAATATACCTTAAGCAGCACAATAGCTGGGCCACTGTCTAACCTCCACTTCCTCCCAGCAATAACTCCAAGTTACCACTTACTAAACTCTGTGTTCTGTCCTGGCTGCCACGGACCCCATTGGGCAGCCCTCTGTGCCATGCTCTCCCAGCTCCTTCACATGGTGGCCGTGCCTCTCTGTCCTGCACTCTTCTCGGGCATGGCAGCTCTGCTCTCCCCCACTCTCTCCCAGTATGGCAGATTGCCTACTTCCTCCTTTTCCTCCTGGTTCCTGGCCTGGAAAATGTAAACCCCTCCTCTGTCTCTTCCCCCCAGCTATTGGCTGCTGGCATCTTTACTTACCAATTAGAACCAACTGGGAGCAGGGTCCCTCAGTGTCTTACATGCAGACTCTCTCATGCAAGCAATTTTGGGAACCCAAATTAGCATTAGAATCCAGCAGTATCAGGTCAAACCCACCGCAGACACTTCCTTCAAACGACGTCTACCAGAGACTTTGCTAATCCTTTGACTATTTCCTTGCTACTGAGCTGTTCAAGGACCATATGTATTTTTGCATTAACCCTGTTTCGAGTATTGATATGCAAATATTTTCCAAAAGGAAAAGGGGTATCAATGACAGCCCTGTCTTCTACATTTTTGCCAACAAGAATGACTGTTGCCAGGTGTGGTAGCACACACCTATAATCCTAGCAAGGGGAGACCGAGGCAGGAGATGTTAAAGCCAGTCTGAGCGCAGAAAGACCTGTCTCGACGGGGGTAGGGGGTAGGGTTGTGGGGGTGTGGGGTGTTGTCACTGTAATGAAAACAAATGAATTACAAGGCTCCGAAAGAGCATGCTCAACCTCCATAGTCACCATACTCAGGCAGAGGAACAGCCAGCAAAATGTGCAGACAAAAACAAAAACAAAAAACAAAACCTCTGATAATCGATCGGTTTGGGTAATAAGAACTGGTTTCAGTCCTCTTGGAAACATGCATTATGGCTGGTGAGAAGGCTAGCCCTAAATCTCTGTTTCCAAGAATTGGGCAAGTCCAGGCAAGACCAGGCCTCAGAAGCTGCCCCGCCACCTGGCCTGAGGCGAGGACAATGGGTCAACAGCAGTTTCCAGACTTCCTTAGCTACTTCCTCAGCAGCAGTTTCCAGACCTCCCCAGCAAGTTCCCAGCCCCACACCCAGGTAATGGAATGTCCCTAGAGATGGACCCAACAGATTAACATAGAGGTCACCTACCCTGGAATTCCCTAATGTGCTTTAAATCAGGCCTGCAAGCTCACTTGTGTGTCTCCTTATTCTGGTAATGGGAGACCCCAGCGTGCTGGACTTGTGCAGAATAAACACTCTTCGTGTTTACATCCTATTTGAGTCTGCGGTGTCATTCTTTGAGGAATCATGGACCCTTACACTGGCCTTAGTGCAAATCATGGAATGTTTTCCTGATCTTGAATAAATCTTTATTGCCCCTGTTTTTCCTGAAACTGGTTTCTCTCATACCTTGCTGCATTCTGCCAGATTGAAAACCAAGTCTTGTTCTTTTCATGGGCTCAGCAGCTAACAGAAGACCTAGCCTGGGATACGTATTCTACAGGTGACCGAGTTCCTCCTCCTCAGCCAGGTGCAGTTGTTCTCCACTTAACTCTGCTCCATTAATTCTGTGGGTCAGCTCTTGAGTGCCATGCTAAGGGCAGGAGATGGGTAACTTGAATGTAGTGCATTTAAAACAAGCCCATTGGTAGGTGTGCACCGAGCAGTGCTGGAGCCAGCTTCTAGTGCCTGAGGCCTATTTAACATCTCTCTCCTCTACCTCTTCAGGGGTATTATACAAAAGGTTCGAAATTGGCTGTGATGGTGTTATGTCCAAGTTGCAGGTGTCCAAAGACCACCAAGGAGCCAATTCCGGTATAAAACTCATAAAGTCCTATTACAAGCTTGCAAGCAAGGTCTCTCAGACTCTTACCATTGCAACGGGTCAGAGAGAGAGCCTGAGTCTAGGGGTTCAGGGTTTTTATTGTAGTTACAGCAAACTTAGGGAATTTCCATATGGGTCAGCAAGTTAATATTTTTTTAAAAACTGCATTTCTGTCATAATCTGTAGAAACTGAACAGGAGGGCAGAATCACCTGACGAACAGGATGGTCAGGTTATCTACTCTGTGCAAGATGTCTTAGGCTATCTCTGTGTACCTTTGTCCTGCTTTTGTAGCCTGGTTGTTGCTAAAGGGATTGGGGTATCGTAGGATGTTTGCTCAGGTGTGATTTTCTTCTTCCTAGAATTGGAGTTTAGCCCTTGGTCTTGCACAAAATGTAGTTTCTTCAAAAATGGGTTGGTTGGGTTTTACAATGGGAACATCTGTACCCATTGTACAGGAAACCAAAGATTATCAACCAGGGCTCTTCCCCATCCAAGATATACACCCCCATGCCCAGGAGTTTACGAAGTTCTAAACTAGATAAGCAGTGTGCATGAGTTTCCTTAGTGCTTTCTGCTGCTGCCTAATGTCAGCACGGTGGGTAGTCAGGGAGAGATAAGGGGGCAGAGTGGAACTATTGATGCAAACATGTAGCTCTCACACCAGAGGGGATAAAAGAGAATTTGTTCTGGAGCCAAATAGGAATGACTGTGGCCCAGGAACATAGGTTCCGTCCTGGTAACAGTATCATGAAGTTCTTAAAGTAAAAGAACAAAGATAGTCATAAATCAAGACGCCTCGTGTGTAACTTTAATGTTTCAAACCTTATTTTTATTAATAGTTCTTAAGTGCTTTAGCCTCCTTTGTAGCCCACCGCCTACCAGAGGTAGTGGAAAAGAAAGGATACAGGGAAAGTGGACCTGTTTAGAAAGGTTCTTTGGGGCTGGAGAGATGGCTCAGTGGTTAGGAGCACTGACTGCTCTTCCAGAGGTCCTGAGTTCAATTCCCAGCAACCACATGGTGGCTCACAGCCATCTGTAATGGGATCTGATGACCTCTTTTGGAGTGTCTGAAGACAACGACAGTGTGCTCATATACAAAAAATAAATAAATAAATCTTAAAAAGAAAAAGAAAAGAAAAGAAAGAAAAGAAAGGTTCTCTCTCCTGTGTCTGCTTCAGCAAAATGTTTCTTCACGAGTTTGCCCCAGCAAAACACCATCCAACCAACTTCTCAAAGAACCCTTAAGTTTCCACTTCAAATGTGTTGATCGTACAGAGATCGTTATCATCCCAGGACCCCCAAGTTATCATCCCAGGACCCCCAAGACCAAGTTCTCAGCACAAAGGAGATTTGTGTACCCTAGAGAGACAGAGGACAAGGAGTAAGAGACAAAGACAGGAAACAGGACTGGGGAGAAGGGAAAGGGAACAAGGGAGAGAGAGCACAGGATGTTTGTCCCCTGAGGGTGAAGGACTGCCTCTGGATAGCGAGGAGACAGACCTGGAACATAGGAAAATGGTGGTTTATAAAGGAAAAGGGGGTAACCCTGTGTTTGGATGAGGTATTTAATTTTAATTAGACATGTTAATTAAGTGAGCGGAAGGGGGGTTTTGATTGCTGGTCTTCAATAGCTGGACCTCAGTAGCCAGCCTCAGGGGGAAGAGGTCAATAAGGGAACAGATTTTCGTGGCCAGCTTTAGAAATGTAGTCCCAGAGGATGCAGAGGGAATGGGGCAGAAGGGCAAGGCCTGACAGAGCCATGCTCACCTCGGTCAAGCCGGCCAGAGTCCCTTCAGGTAAAAACACTAGGCAGGTGGGTCGCAGCAAAGCAGATGACTCTGCTCTCCGCCTTGATGCCATCTGATGCCATTCTCAGCCTTTGGGCTGGCGTAAGTCGCGGGTCTTCTTACATTCTAAAATGATTTACGTAAAAGTCAGGAAGGTGTTATCGCAAACACACGAGTAGACAATGAATGGCTTTTTTTAGCCAGGGCTCTGGTCCCACAGCCATAGACGTTCTTAGCAGTCACTCAGCTCTGTAGACTCTGTACACGAGTGTGTACCCCTCCCCCTTCCCTGGGCTTCTTCACATCTGAGAAACTACTCAGCTAAGCTGAAGACCAGAAGGACTGGGCGAAACACTGGGATGTCCCAGTAGCGAGGACACATAGGTAGCCCCGAAGGAGAAGCCCACTCCATCCCAGAGCTGAACGCACCCTGGCCCAGGTTGCTGACACACTATGGGAGGGGTCAGCTACAGTTGTGGGTTCAGCCACTGCCAAACGTCAACCAGACGGTCCAAGAAGTGAGATGTGAACCCACAGGTAAGTCGCTACACACACAGCCACACTGCCATGTTCTGCCCTGTTCCGAACTTCCTATGTGAAAAACAGTAGTGCTCCCTTGATAGGCTTTTTCTCTCCCTCAGTGACACAGACACAGGCCAGATTAGGACAAATTAAAAGTAGGTAAAGGCAGGTTTATTTGGCGCTGCTCCCACAAGGGTTCATCAGTCCCAAAGAACGGGGATGAGAAAGTTGCACAACCGGGCTAGGGTGGAGAAGTGGTATAGACTGTAAGCAGTGGTGCCGTGTAAGCCATAACCAGGTCGTTTGTGCTCAAGTACGGTCAAGAGCTGAGCACCTCCGCAGGGACTTGCGCAGCATCAGTGGGGGAGGTTGGGCAGAAAAGGAGAAGCCGGGTTTCCCAGCTTGTGCAGGGGTGAGTAGGGGTTCCAGCTGAACACCCTTCGCTTCTGCCTTCCGTGACTTAGCGGTATGTTCTGTGCCTGTGTGACCTTGGAACTCTGGAGGGAAAAGAATCTGGCAAATAGAACGGCAGCTCAGCTCAGCGGACACAATACAGGGCCACCATGGTTAAGGAGGGATACGAAGTGCCTGGGGGAATGCAATTAATTTTCAACGCGATGGTCAAGGAAACATTTACTATTAAGGTGACATTTTAGCCAGGCACCGTAGCCCACACCTGGAACCCCAGTCTCAGGGAGGCAGCAGTAGGATGATCAAAAGTTCAAGGTCATACTTGGCTACACAGTGCTCTCGAAGCCAAGCTGGAATGCCTGAAATGGAGCCTTGTGTGCCAGTGCCACACAAGCAGCCCCGGTTTACCTCAGTGGTGACAGTTTAGTCCTCAGTCGTGGCTGAATCCAGTTTTCAGTTTCTCTAGAATTTGCCAATGTCCCTGCAGAGACACTGGCATCAACTACACCTCCCCCTCCCCTTAAAATCTGCTTTAGTTTTAGGTACCCTAGCCTCTCCTTTTTGCTCCCATGGACCCAGGGATGGTCACCGCTTCTTTTAGTTGCTTTCTCTTCGATAACTTTCACTTGATATGTAGTTAGAAAATTATTTTTATTAAGCTCTGTCCTTGTAAACATCAACAAGAAAGATGACTGTCGAATACTGGAAGGGAAGTTGAGGTACAAACACTGGAGACTTTACAGCCAGAGAGTTCTGAATAGAGGAAGCGTGCACCATGACTCTGTGGAGAGCACAGACAGGCAAAGAACCTTAAAGATGGTGGCTCTCTGTAGAGTTTGAACAAGGCAGCGGCAGGAGGGGTCCAGCGTAGAGGTGAGGAGGGGCCCAGAGTAGAGGTGAGGAGAGGACACGGTCAAGACTTTGGTTTCTACCCAGTAGGATATACACCCACTGAACGATCTTGAACAACAAACGAAGGGCTTTTCTGGATGCTGTAGTGGAAACTACACAGAAAGATCCACAAATGGAGATAAATAATGGTTATTGCAAAAATCTCCAGGAGAGCTGGCTCACACAGATGGAGTAGCCATGGGATGATGCAAAGAGGCTCCTGGGAATATATTTTTTTAAGATTTATTTATTTTATGTAAATGAGTACATTGTAGCTGTCCTCAGACACACCAGAAGAGGGCATTGAATCCCATTACAGTGAGCTGGGAATTGAACTCAGGACCTCTAGAAGAGCAATCAGTGTTCTTAACAGCTGAGCCACCTCTCCAGTCCCCTGTGGATATTTTATACGTGAAGTTAGTGGAGCTTGCACAGGATATGAGATATGAGTGGAAAAGAAATCAAAAGTGAGAACTGATTTTTTAAAGCATTGAATTATCATTGGTTAAAATTTGAAGAAAAAAAGCCTGAGGGCACATGGTTTGGGTAGAATGGGAGGAAATGGGGGGTTCAATCCAGACAGAGTAAGCTTCCGTTGTTGTGTTGATGCCGTGATGGTCTATCTTCACTGCAAATGTAAATTGAAATCACCTAGGAGACACGTACGTCTTTGGTCATGCCTGTGGGACTGTTTTCGCAGAGGGCTGAGTAGGAAAGGCTCACCCAGCGTATAGGTGGCATCTCACTGGCTGGGATCCCAGGCTAACTAAAATGGGAATGAGGAAGAAGGCAAGGAGAGCCCTCGGTCCTCTGCATCCTGGTGGCAGATCCAGTGCATGGACACCTACATCGCCGTGCTTCCTTCCTCTCCCACGAAGGACTGTATCCCCTCAAAGCGTGAGACAAAGGAAGACCTTTCCTTTATTAAGCTGATTTTGTCAGAGCTGTTGCAGACTCCCTTAACTACAGAGACTCCATCTTGTTTATAGTCTACATTCTCGTCTAAGCTAAATTTCCAGAAATGGCCTCTGGCTCAAATGTCTCAGATGCTCCAAGTCACGGTATCTCACTCTATGCATCCATGGTTAGCACCCAGCTGGAATGGAGACTACAGCTGTCAAAAAGAGCTCTGATTGGCTGGCCTCCATCCAGGCCATGTTCTCAAGGAAGCCGCTGGAGATATGTGTAGGAAGCCATTTAAATACCAGGCATGAAATACCCGATATATACATGACCCTGATTGGATGCCCCTACCTCACTGTGTTTTTTTTTTTTTTTTTTTTTTTTTTTTTTTTTCGGAGCTGGGGACCGAACCCAGGGCCTTGCGCTTCCTAGGTAGGCGCTCTACCACTGAGCTAAATCCCCAGCCCCTCACTGTGTTTTTTCTTAAAAGTCGTTCTGTTCTGCCCTCGGTGACACAACTTGGTTGAATAAAGATACTTTTCTCTGGATGGGACTTGGTTTTCATAGTGGATTATTCCCAAATTCTTGGACCCTAACAGAAGTTTGTCACAGTAATGAGAAAGGTAGCTAGCAAAGTATTGTGGAAGTTGTGACGTTATGTCCATCCATTGTGTCTCTGAAACCTCCTTGCAAAACTGTCCCTCATACCCCTCATGCCCCGCGTGTCCCCACCCTACCATCTCTTGGCTTAAGGTACCTCCTCCTGACTTCCATTCTGAGCCAGATGCCATTACCCATCTGCCAACACATCTCTCAGTACTCAGCCTGTGGAAGTGCTTAAACATTTGGTTGCTATTAGTTAGAGGAACTGTATTTGATTAAATATATTTGATGATTTCTTAATGTCCTTTCTAGTACTGTGATACCCATGACAGGTGAGGACTTTTTCCTGATAACTCTGACATTAAGGTATAATTCTGATGGGCGGCGTTAGCACACACATTAATACCAGTACTTGGGAGTCAGAGATAGGTGAATCTCTATGAGTCTGAAGCTTGCAAGAGTTTCAGGACAGCCAAGGTTATACAGAGAAACTCTGCTCCCCTCAAAAAAACATAATTTATATACCATATAATTCACTCTAAATGTGCAATGTACCGTAACTCAGTATAGTCACAAACTTGTAACCATAGCCCAGATACATTTTAGAATTTCATTACCCACTCCCCCAATAAAACCTATAGCCTTTAGCATCAACAGTCTACTTCAGCATCCTGTCCCCAGACCTTACTCTAAATCTCCTGTCTGATTCTGTGGAGTCCTTCTGTGAGCATTTTGTATCAATGGAATCATGTGATATGTGCTGTCTTGTATCTGGATTATTTCCGTTATTGTGTTTCCAACAGCCATCCACGCTGTTGGATATACCGATACTTCATTTCTTTTTGTTGACAGATAACATTACTTTACACAGAGTTTTCTGAAGCACTTCATCAGTGAATGGCATTTGAATAATAGGCTATGAAATTTTGGGTTGTTTGGTGGTTTTGTTCTGTTCTGGTATTTGTTTGTTTGTTTGTTTAGTTGGTTGGTGGTTTTTGTTTTTTTGATTTTTTTTTTTTGAGACAGTGTAAATCCTCCTCCTCAACTTCCTGAATGCTGGGTTAAAGGCATGCACCACCATACCTAGTTTATGCATTTTTTTGTACAATTTTTTATGTGGATATTTGTTTTCATTTCTCAGAATCGACCTTGGCATTTATGTCTTTGCAGGATTTCATTTCTCAGAATCTACCTTGCAGTCATGCCTTTGGAGGATTATGTTGATTACACTAATTGAGGTAGAAAGACCTGCCCACTATGGGTAGCATCATTCCCCAGCTAGGATCCGCAACTCTATAAATGGAGAAAAAGAACTGAGTGATAGCACGCCTATCCCTTTCTGTTTCCTGACTGCGGATGTGGTACGACCAGCTACCTCATTCTCCTGATGCCTTAAGTCCCTACCATAATGGACTCTGCCTTCAGTTGTGAGCCAGAATAAGTCCCTTCTCCCTTAAGCTGCTTTTGTCAATGTCTTACCACAGCAACAGAAAGAGACTAAGATACCTAGATTTTTTTCTACATATTCTTATTGATTCTTTGGGAATTTCACACCATGTACCGTGATCACAATTCCCAGTTCGTCCATGTCCACCTCCCACCTTTTTGACTTCCCTCCCCCCAAAACATTAAAATAAAAATAAATTTTAAAATGGGGGGAAAAACCAGGTTCAAATTGTGTCGTCTATACTCACTAGATCATGGTCAAACTCTCAGTGGCCTTGCCCCTTAAACAGAACTGAGTCCTTCCCCTGCACCCCTGCCAGAAGCTATCAATTGTAGAGAGCTAACTTCTGCATCCTTAGCACATTTTTTAGAGTCCTTTTCCATGGTTTCCTGTGTAGGCTGATACTTTTGGGGGGTGGGGATGGGGTAGGGGTAGTTGTTGCCACAGAAGCCTTCCATGCCCCTCTTTATCGACTGTGCATCTGCAAAAGTACCACCGCAAAAGTAGCTTCCTTGCTCTTCACAATCAGTGGACGCATGGATCAGGAGCCTCCACAATGAGCTTCCAATGCCTGTCTCTTAGATGATTTTTTCAATAAAATTGATAAATTGATTTAATGTATGTGAGTACACTGTAGCTGTCTTCACACCAGATGAGGGCATCAGATCCCATTAAAATGGTTGCGAGTCACCATGTAGTTGCTGGGAATTGAACTCAGGACCTCTGGAAGAGCTAATATTACTCTTAACCACTGAGCCATCTCTCCAGCCACTCTTGGATGGTTTTTAAAAACAAAATACTGTTTCTAAACTTGTGTGGACCACTATACCCTGCATATCTCCTGGGTCACTGCCTCAATTAAAGACCTCTTCTGCTAAGGTAAGAGACACTCTCTTTGGACTTGCCTCTTGGGGGATCTTCAGATTGCATCATCTGTATCTCCAAACGTCCCTTTCTATACCCCCCATGAACATCTATCTGCTTACCTCCTTCCTGAATCTGTTTCCCAGCTCCAGACACCAGGCACACTTCACCCCTCTGTTAGCATCTGGATAAGCTTCTCCTGCCAGTGTCCAGACCAGTGCCAATCTGTGAAGCTTCGTCCCTGAGATTCCATTGCACTTCTCTTTGCCATTTGGTTGGCTGTGTGGCTGAATACTTGTCTATCTCCTGACTAACGTACACACCTGGAAGTACAGGCCTGTAATCCCAGTCCTGCGGAAGTAGAGGCGAGAGGATCCCCTAGAGATCCTCTAGATCATCTTGGATACACAGAGAAGTTGTTGCCAGCCTTTTTGAGACCGTTGTCTCATACAGATAAATGAATACTAATACAAAGTTGGCAAAAGGACCATGAGCTTCGTGCAGTAGGTCTGCTCTCAGAAGGGGGCAGGATGCAGGCATGTTCTTTTTCTTCCCTCTCCCCTCTTCAAGACCCTCCACATCATGCTGAATTCTCACTGTGATACCAGCCACATTTCCCATTTTCAGACCCCTTTTCTCCATTTCCCTTCAGTCCAGTCAGCCAACATCTATTGCGCACCTACTGTGTGTGTCGTGATGGAAAGCACTGGTTCCTTGACTTCCCAATGGAGAGTATGTATTTTTACGAATTACAGATAAATCTCCAAAACTGCACAGCTCTGAAGTTTGACAGCAAGTATCTTAGGTGAAAACCGGAGGGTTAACTAGCCTGTAAATGTTTATCAGATAGGTCTGCAGAGAATGGGGCTTTGAGCATATTGTGCGTGTGATAACAGACTGTTCCACAGGAAAAACAAAATGGGAGATGGGTGTAGCAAGTATACAACTGTGGTCTTTCCTCCCTTCTCCACTGACTGTAGAGTGGCCAGATTCCAAAACTGCTGCGTCTTTAAATGCCCTGTCATGTCGTAGTTCTAAGCTGCCATCTAGTGGCTCCTACATGTCTGCTCCAAGCAGTCTGCAATGGGAAGCTCAGTTTCAGTCTGATCCTAGTTCCTATGGCTCTCTATTGCTCCTTCAATGCTCCCTGAAATCTAGGAGCAATGCACCTCACATACAACAAAAGAAATAGCTGTTTTCCAAAATGCGAATGCTTCACTCCTTCTTTAAAAGGGGAACATGAATACCCTTGGCAGGGAATAGGGAGGCAAAGTTTATTTTTTTTTTTTTTTTTTTTTTGGTTCTTTTTTTCGGAGCTGGGGACCGAACCCAGGGCCTTGCGCTTCCTAGGTAAGCGCTCTACCACTGAGCTAAATCCCCAGCCCAGGGAGGCAAAGTTTAAAACAGAGGCAGAAGGAACACCCATTCAGAGCCTGCCCCACATGTGGCCCATACATATACAGCCACCAAACTAGATAAGGTGGATGAAGCAAAGAAGTGCAGGCTGACAGGAGCAGGATGTAGATCTCTCCTGAGAGACACAGCCAGAATACAGCAAATACATAGGCGAATGCCAGCAGCAAACCACTGAACTGAGAACGGGACCCCCGTTGAAGGAATCAGAGAAAGGACTGGAAGAGCTTGAAGGGGCTTGAGACCCCATATGAACAACAATGCCAACCAACCAGAGCTTCCAGGACTAAGCCACTACCCAAAGACTATACATGGACTGACCTTGGGCTCCAACCTCATAGATAGCAATGAATAGCCTAGTAAGAGCACCAATGGAAGGGGAAGCCCTTGGTCCTGCCAAGACTGAACCCCCAGTAAACGTGATTGTTGGGGGGGGCGGTAATGGGAGGAAGGATGGGGAGGGGAACACCAATATAGAAGGGGAGGGGGAGGGGTTGGGGGATGTTGGCCCGGAAACCAGGAAAGGGAATAACAAACGAAATGTAAATAAGAAATACTCAAGTTAATAAAGAAAAAAAAAAGAAAGAAAGAAAGAAGGAAAGAAAGAAAAGAAGTAGCTGTTTCCTTCTGCAGCACTGCTAGATTTCCTGTAAGAATCATGAAAGTAAGCTATGATACTTCATATCTTTCCAGAAAATAAATTCCCCAAGACTCCCAAAGCCAAGGCAGAGGTGCACATACAACTTCCCAATTACCATTGAATTTGCATTCTAAAGTCTCATTATTCCATGGGCAATGCCATGTGCAGCTACTGAGCAGCTAGCTGTGAGCCAACCTCAAAATCAGACCATGTGATCATAGAGCATTGTCCTCTAGAAACAAGGTTCAAACCAAAAAGTCAACAGGCCAATGATGGGAATAGAGTAGATCTTCAGGGAGAGGGGAAAGTTGGACTATTTTGGTGAAAAAAGTGAATTAATATTCTCTCTCTCTCTCTCTCTCTCTCTCTCTCTCTCTCTCTCTCTCCCTCCCTCACTCTCCCTGTCCCCCCCTCCCCCTCTCCCTCTCCCTCTCCCTCTCCCTCGATCTGCCTCTCCTGGAACCCTGTCCCAAGCACCACAAATCCAAATAGCCATGCTACTTCAAGAATACATGTAGTGCCATATTGGATTTGGGCCTGGCCACTTTGTAACTGTATGGCCACAAAGTCATGGGATTGTTGGACAGAGGCCTCTCCCATGTATTTACGGCACAGGAAGAAAAGACCAAGTAGTAAACACCCGGTGTCTCCACTGCATGACCTCTGCTGAGCCCGGATGATGCATGTGGAACTGACACACCTGGACCACACCTGGGTGGTGGTCAATTTACTTCTGCCTTTTACTTCCTCAGCCTTTATCCTTGAGATTTAGGCTGGCCTTCTCGGATTTCTCCCTAATTTATTCAGATCTCCTAGTCGGTCTTTTGTTACTGAAGTCACGAGCCAGGGTCTCCCACTGTGCTTCCCAGTTATTTTCTACCTGGAGACTTGGGTATATAAGTGGTGAATAAAGCTACAGGAGTCTCTCTCACTATTCCTCTCACTCTCACTCTTCCTTCCGCTCTCCATCTCCTCTCTCTCTCTCTCTCTCTCCCTCTCTCTCTCTCTCTCTCTCTCTCTCTCCCTCTCCCTCTCCCTCTCCCTCTCCCTCTCCCTCCCCTCCTTGACACGAATCACCTGTGTGTGCGTGTTTCTTTCATCCCGTAGGTTTTCGCCCCGATTCTCGGTACCAGGTCGGTGCGGGCGCCGACAAATGGAGGTCCCACCGAGATCGGAGAAGAAAGGGGGTACCACCTACGGGACGTCCCTGGAGCCCGGCCGGCGTAGGAGAAGGGACGGATTGGGCGTAAGATGGAGCAGAAAAGGCCTGGATGATTTGGCCTGAGTAAAACTTGTCATAAAAAAGGGACAAGGTAACGGTAAAGTGTTTTTGCGTATGTGTTCTGTTAGAGTTATATTTTAGTCTTTGGACCTGGCTAGAGATGGTTTACACCTAGACATGAGAGAGACGGGTTTGGGAAAAACAGTCCTCCCCGGACTCTCCATGATGCTTTGGAGAAAGAGAAAACCTTTTCAGAGCTCTCCTAGGAACAGAGGGAAAGCAGGAGACGTCCTGCCTCTCTGCTGGCTCCTGTTGGAGAAATGTTTATTTCTGGTTCTGGGTTCCATAGGTAGGATATGTGGGTCCCTTGATTGGGACACCATCTAGTTTTTCCCTCTATGTCTATTGTCTGTCCTTGGTGCACCAAGCTGTCCATGTCTGTCAGTTTATGTCTGGTTTTTGTTTCTCGTTGTTTAAATGTTTTGTGTTTCATGTTTAAAAGAAAAAATGGTTAAAATTTTAAATGCTGGTTGATTCACGCATTGATGTAGTTTTAACTCCTTTCAAAAAAAAAAGGTACAAATAAATAAAAGGTTTCAATTGGCTTTTGGAGCCTACATCTGTAGCTAGAAGCCTAAGTCTGCTGGGCAAGCTCCCCAGGGGCTGGCTAAATGTTTACACGAGCCGATCCTAAAAAGGCTCCTGCAGCCCCCTCAGCTTCCTTGGTACAGGAGCTGATGGCTGTTTCTCTTAGAAAATCCCTCACTTACAAGGTGCTTCTTAAAATCATAGCTAGAAAAGTAAAAAATGGTGCTTGGTCTAAATATTAAAGATAGGTGTAGCCACTTCAATTTTGTTTCTGATTGGTTTTAAACGTATAAATATGCTCTACATGCCTTGGTTATGGACTATTGGCTTTTAAGTTATTGGATATGGTTAAAAAGGTATAATATTGGTAACAGAAAGTTGACATAAAGCTGGTAATTTGGATGGAGTCATTCTAGACAACATGCGCCAACCTAGGAAATAGGTCTATATTTTTATGGAATTCTTACTCTAGAAACCAGGCTTCTAAAAGAATTTAGGGCAATGTCTCTTTCTTGAGGTATTGGAGACCGCACCATCGTGCGTTCATATGTAGGAATTGACAGTCAAACTTAGTAGCATGAAGGATAGACTCGGTGTTTTGGAGACTAGTTTGTTGGAGGTTGAGTTTTGCTTTCCAAAGTTGTAGTTTGCCCTGAAGTTATCTGTATTCTAATGCTAATTTCCACTGCCCAGAGAACAGCTGCCTAGTCACTACTCAGAACTCAGGTGACCTTGTGGTTGTGCTCTGTTGTTACAAGGAGAATTTAAGGATTGTGATTGAGGATTGCCAGTGTTACATTGACTAACTCAAACTTATTTATAATTGAGAAAAAATCAAACAGGCAGAGATTGTTACAAGATTTACAAAGGATTGATGAGGTTTTAGAACTTGTGAGAGCATTACAGCCAGTTTGCTTACTCCAACTGCCATTTCAAGATAGATTTAGAGGATTGTTTTTATGCAGTTTGTTTACATCCTGGCGATTGTGAGTTTTTATTTTGTGAGCTTATAATTTTAGAGAGCCCATGAAGTGGTATCATTAAAAATTTTACAAAAAATGGCTAATAGCCTTATGTAATTTTGTTGCTTCTTCAATGTAAGAAGTTAGAACTTTGAATCTTTCAGTGTATATGGAAATTTTTACTACAAACCTTTGCTCTCAAAATGAGCTTTAATATTTGGGGAGTAGCTATTGCTCCAAAAAAAGATTCAATATTCATTTTTAATATTTAAAACTAATTTTAAGCTTCCAAGGATATGTTAATTGCCAAAGTACCTCACCTTACCAGAGGACTTAACTTTGTTATGCACATTGGAGATAAAACTTCAGCTGTGTTAATACAGAATTGTAGGCTAGAGTCATGGAAGTATTTTAAAAAGAAACCTGGTGAAACATACCTTAGTCCAAACAGCAATTTAATTGGTTATTACAAAATACTGATATTTGGCCTATTACATATACAAATTTCAGGCAAAATTGATAATTTTACTCCTTGCATGCTTTTGTATTTACTGTAAATTTGTGCATGCAACCCATAGAAAATGCGCTTACTGTATTTATAGGTGGTTCATCTAATGAAAAGGCTACATGTATGATTGGATCACCTGTTTATTCTCTTGAGTTTCCCCTGCTTCAATATAGACTATTAAATTACGTGCTGTAGCCACTGTTTTTTAATGTTAAAAATCAAGCTTTCAATTCATATACTGATAGCCAAAGGTGTGGCTTGTGGTTTTACAATTGATTAAAAAGTTTTCCTTTTTTAGATACTACTAGCCCTCAAATTTTACAATTACTTAATGCTTTATTAGAGGCAGGTTTTCTACTTGAAATCAGTGAGTGATTTCAGTGTGAATTGTCTGACAACTCACTGTCCTTTCAGTGCTCTGGCTCAGAGAACTAAACAATACCATAGACCCAGCTCTTTGAAAATGGTAATGGAGTTGATAACACACCCTCACGAAACGAGGAAGCTCCATTTGCTTACTTTCAACTACTAGCCTCACCCTGCCAACTCAGGGATTTCTGGACAATGTTTACAGGATTTGACATTTCTAATTAATGCATATGTTTAGGTAAATAAAGCTGGTGAGGGGCTGGAGAGATGGCTTAGTGGCTAAGAGCACTAAGTACTGTTCCTTTATAGGCCATTTAAGAACTCAAACTGGATTGCCTGGACCCCTTAGCAAGGGAGGACAATGATACCAGGCAGATTATAGGCCTTACATAGAAACAATTAGTCAAAAAGTCTCATTCTTTATATATCCAAAACAATAATGCTGGAAACAATAATTTGGTATACAAGTCAAATTATAAATACAAGTGCTCAGTGTCCTCAATTTAATCCTTGAGGACTTATCTTAATAAATAATATTTTAACAAATTTTAATAAATAAAAGGGGGAGCTATCCCTGAATGCTAATAATGCTCCTTTTATTTAAATTTTAAAATTTGGATGCCAAGGTTTATGGCTCCCTACAACTAGGCATACTTCAGCCTAGGTAAAATAGAAAGATCCACATATTGGCATGATCCTGTCCAGGTATTTTATATGGGGAAGAGGGAATGTTTGTGTTTTTTCTACAGGATGCTACAGGAGTGTGCCAGCTGCCTGAGTGGTTGGTGAGACATGCTGATCCTGGAAGCATGAAGATTCAGCTCTCCTAGTTCGGGTCCCTGAGTCATTCCTGTGTCCTTAGAGGAAGATGGAGGATTCCCTCTCATCTTTTGTCATCACAGAAATTCTGGCGTTGCTACAGTCAGTGTGTCCCGTCCCACCGCTGCCCTGCGCCCGACCCTCTGTGCACTGCTGCCTCGTGAAGCTGCTGTGGACTGGAGAACTCTGTCCTGGTTATGCAGATCTCAGAAATGGTTCCATTGCCCGCTGGTTGTTTCAGAGAAGAATGACTGATCCTGAACTGTCCTGGGAAAGACCTTGGCATTTTCGCTGCTATTGTAGCAGCCATTACTGCTGCAGCCATTGTGTCTGCAGTGTCTGTAGTACCCTCCCCCAATCTATTGTTAGGCAAGCACAGTGGGTGAACTTTCTGGAGGAGTTGCTAACAATTGGGAATTCTAAATTTTATATTAGGAGCGGCTTGACTACGGCCCTTAGTAGTAGCAGCTGAGGAGAACCAGGTGAGGTGCCCACTACTTATCGGGAGAGGCTCAACTTCCACAATCTCTTAAATTAATGCCATCTGGCCCCTGCTCCTTCTGCCCTGGGCTCAAGTAAGAGGAATGAGAAGATGATCTGATGTAGCTATTCTCAGTGACGGGCAACTTCCTCTGACCCTTGACTAATCTAGACATGGAGCCTTGAGGGCGACAAGGTGGTCCCTATGACAGAGAGGTTGGGGTCTGAGAGGTCGATCCTAAGACAGAGGTAGCTACACCCCGTTTAAACGTACGGGCCGGTCAAATGCTCCTCTGCCCAGTTTCTCCCCCAATAAACACACGGTTAGCCCAGAACGGTGTGTTACAGCATAAGTTCATTCCTAGCCATTGGGGTGCGGTCCCAACTGCAAGAGTGGCTCGCCATGGCCGAGCTGGGCACTCTGTGAGGCATGTCTGATCTCTCTCAGACCACTACTTCCACCTAATGGTTTTTTAATAAAAGAATAACGGGGGAGATGTAGTGCCATATTGGATTTGGGCCTGGCCACTTTGTAACTGTATGGCCACAAAGTCATGGGATTGTTGGACAGAGGCCTCTCCCATGTATTTACGGCACAGGAAGAAAAGACCAAGTAGTAAACACCCGGTGTCTCCACTGCATGACCTCTGCTGAGCCCGGCTGATGCATGTGGAACTGACACACCTGGACCACACCTGGGTGGTGGTCAATTTACTTCTGCCTTTTACTTCCTCAGCCTTTATCCTTGAGATTTAGGCTGGCCTTCTCGGATTTCTCCCTAATTTATTCAGATCTCCTAGTCGGTCTTTTGTTACTGAAGTCACGAGCCAGGGTCTCCCACTGTGCTTCCCAGTTATTTTCTACCTGGAGACTTGGGTATATAAGTGGTGAATAAAGCTACAGGAGTCTCTCTCACTATTCCTCTCACTCTCACTCTTCCTTCCGCTCACTCTCTCTCTCTCTCTCTCTTCCTCTCTCTCTCTCTCTCTCTCTCTCTCTCTCTCTCTCTCTCTCTCTCCCTCTCTCCCTCTCCTGGCTTGACACGAATAACCTGTGTGTGCGTGTTTCTTTCATCCCGTAGGCTTTCGCCCGATTCTCGGTACCAGGTCGGTGCAGGCGCCGACAAATACATTTAAATGTTCTTAGGGGATCCACTTTTGCTCTTATTTTCTTCAAAATAAAATCTTGTACCAGGACTGGAAAGTTCAGTAGTTAATCTGCTGCTCTTTCAGAGCATCCAAGTTTGGGTCCTGGCACCCACAACACCTTGCTCACACCCATCTGTAACTCCAATTCTAGTGACATCTAATGACTTTTTCTGGCTTCTCCAGGCACCTGCACTCATGTGGACATTACCACACTCCCCACATACACACAAATGTAAAACATCTTTTGGAGAAGTGTAACTTTTTTTTTAATTTGGGGGCTAGAGAGAGGTAGCTTGGTGGTTAAGAGCACTGCTACTTATGCAGAGGTCCCAGGTTCAATTCCCAGCTACCACATGGCAGCTCACGATCAACTATAACTCCATCTCCAAGAGATTCAATGCATTTGGCTTCCTCCAAGTTTGTACTTCTGTTCACATACCCACATGCAGATACACAAAGCCCTCCATAACTAAAAATAATAAAAACAAAACTTTAAAAAAAAACCTACATTAACCCACAAAGGATTTCTGGGATAAAGCTTGACCAATGGCAGGATTGCCCAGCATTGGTTCTCTTTAATACAGTTCTCCCATTGCAAAATTACTGATTTTTTTCATTACTAAGTTTTTGCTGTTTTTGAAAAAGGAGTGTATTTCTGGCCAGTCTCTATCACTTTATATCCAGGATAACCTTGAATTCTTCTCTTACACTCACATGCCCACCTCACTCAGCTGTATTCGGGGATGAACATCAACTCAGGGGTCTCTAGTGTGCTAAGCCAACAGTCTATCAACTGAGGTACATCTCCAGCCTTCAAAAACCACTAATTCTAAAGTTACACAACATTTTTTATAGTTTACCTGTCCTTGAAACTGGAGTGAACATAGCTACAGTGACATCTCCAAGGAACTCTTGAAATACATGTCTAATGCCTCACAGGGAAGGCAAAGAGAAGGGAAGGGTCCTATTTTTCTCCCAAGGGTCTGGATACATGCCCACAACCTAGCTCAGAGAGGAGTCATTCCTGGAGAACTTGAGAAGCCCAAGAGAACATCATGTGGATCACACCATGGCAGGTATTATTTCTGTAGTAATTAATAAATGACACTCCACAAAACAATGTTTTTGATGCATCTAAATTGTAGATTTGGATATATTATAAATAAATTGTCTTGTCAGATTTATAAACTTTATATTTGTCAACCCTTAAAAATGGTCTACACAGTCTTGGGAGAATAGTTCAGTGGTAGAGTAGCCTAGTGTGCAAGTACACAGCTCAGTGATACAGCCCATGAGCTTAATCCCAGGAGACAAAAATTAAAATTAAAATAGTTCTAGGCTGGGGAGACAGCTCAGTGAGTAAATAAGTATTTGCCGTGCAAGGATAAGGACTTGAGTTTAAATTTCCAGAACTCATGGAAAAGCCATATGCAGTGGGGGCACATCTGTAATTCCAATGATCCTACAGTGAGATGGGAGGTGGAAGCAGAATTCCCAGAAGCTTGGGGGTTAACTATTCTGGCACTGGCAGGATAGTGGTGTTGTGTATTTTCCTCTGAAATTGAAATATTCCATCCTTCAGTGAAAGCTTTTTAGGCAAGAAGGTCAACAAACCAAAAATAGCTCCAGGAAGTCCCTGAAAGTGACCAGATTAACTATGCCACGCCCTGCCAGAGTAAGCAATAAAAGCTTTGAATGCCTGCGACTAGAGACTAGTAAAACACAGAAACATTCTTAGGAGAAAAGATGCAAAGGGATTCTGAGTCCAGACAAACTGCCTAGAAGCAGAAAAACCAGATGGGCTGCCTGGAAGCAATTAGACTAGTCTCTTGGAAAGGATGTTCTCCAACCTGTTGAGCTGTAGGCTGTGCAGTGTGCTCCAGATTCCCAGCTTTGTGAGCTGTCACCTATGCCGGGGTGGACCTTGGTAATGCAGCTGTCCTTGAGCCATTTGTGCTCCTGTAAGTAACCCTAATAAAACTCATTGGTTCACCAAGTTGGGCTTTGGTAGTATCCATACTTTGGTCTGTTGAGGGTTCCCTATCTGGGACATGTGTCTACCCAGGAAAATCTTGTCACACGAGAAGTAAACAATAGAGAGATGGGGTTGTTCTCGGACCTCCATATTCATGCTATGGGATTCACAGGCACATTCACACACAAAACGATAAAATGAAGACTAGCTTACAGCTGGAGGTATGGTTCAGTGGCAGAGTTGCTTGCCTGGTATTTATAAGAATCTGAATAGAATCTCCATGAACCCCAAAAGTAAACACAATTAAAAAACCAGCTTCTCAATGTGACATCAGAAAATCACTTATCTCACACATACTTCAGAGAACACAGCAATGAACCAATACATCGTAACTGGAGTACCTGAGGCAGTACGTTGGAAACTAGCATATATAAGATTCTTGTGGCGTGCAGGAAACCAAGACAGGAGGGTAAGGAAACATGCCTCTCCCATTTCTCCTCAGCCTGGCTGGGTCCAAACTTCTAGTAGGAAAAAGCTTAAGACCCAATTAATCCTAGAACAGTAGTGAAAAATTTGCAGATTTCTGTAACCCTCAGAAACCTCAGTATAGGGACTTCATGTGGCTTTGTCACTAAAGTGAGAATCATGGCTATATAGCTGCTATAAGCTAAGACTCAGTGCCATTTCAAACCACCAAATGCCAGAAAGCATCCAACCTCGGAGTGTTAGGGTCCAAGAATCCCTGAAGGCCTCAGACTCAATTAGTATAAAGGCAAAAGCGTTTATTCTGCAGAAATTACCAGCATGTGGGGGTCAACCATTCATCAAAATGGTAACAGCTCAAGGGGCTCATAGGCCCCCCTTTTTGCGCAACTAGGGGAACTTTACAGGAGGATTAGGTGACTTTTAATATGACTGGTAGGGGACAAAGCAGTGACATTAGTATAAGTTTGATTGCTGCTATGTTAGTTCTACTTGGTGAGTCCTTGGATTTTGGACACCAGCTCAGTTCTGGCCTTATCTCCTCTAGCCAGGTGCCTCAGAAGCTGACTCAGCCCTGGAGCTCTCCTCCCTGATTCAGGATCATCAGACTAAAGACCCATTGTCGGTGGCTCCCTCTGAGGAGCCCAACATCCTTCCCAGGAAATTGGAAAATTCTTATTCCCAAGGTTTCCTGACCTCTCATAGAGCTAAAAAGCCACAATGCAGGGCCAGAGAACGTTTCCATGGTTAAGAGCACTGATTGCTTGACTAGAGATCCTGAGTTCAATTCCCAGCAACCACATGGTGGTTCACAACCATCTGTAATGGGGTCTGATACCCTCTTCTGGATGTGTTTGAAGACAGTTACAGTGTACTCACATAAAAAATAAAATAAAATGTAAAACTGAGAGAGCCACAATGCAGTCCCATTCTCAAGACTTGGGACATTTCACTATAAAGCAGGACCCCCAGCTACTCAACATACAGGTCCAGTGAAAAATCTCAGGCCCTGGCTCAGAGGAAAGACAAACACAGCATGTTCCGTTTCCATATATAGAATTTAGCTTCTAATTTATGAGTGTTTATGTGGAAGTGAATGCAAATACCAAGGAACCAGAGGCGTGTGGAGGGAGAAAGGGGTAAAGAGGCTTTCAGAGGGGTAGTAAAACACTCAAGAAAAAGGGAATACTGGTGGTGGAAGACTTTTAAGTGTAGGTTGGAGTGGAGGATGGTAGAGGTTTGTCTAAAAGCTATGTGTGAAAATGTTAAATAACTGAAAGGCCTTTTGTTCCCATTGAGTTGGGGAGACAGTAATAGTTTGCTGTACAACTTGTTTTAGTCTTAATATTTATACAATTTTATTAAATATGTAAAACAAAACAAGGAAACAAAGATTTAAGCCATACCTACCAAATGGCTTTAAGACTTCAGACTTGTTACTAAGATGTTTCAACTGGTAGAAAGCACTTGTCCTGCGAGCCTGATGACCTGAATTTGATCCCTCGAACTCAGTGAAAGGAGAGACTCCTGAAAGTTGTCCTTTACCCTCCAGATCCACAGCACTCACACTCCCAGTTTTTTTTTTTTAAGATTTATTGTATGTATGTATGTATGTATGTATGTATGTATGTATGTATGTATGTATGTATGTGAGTACACTGTTGCCATCTTCAGACACACCAGAAGAGGGCACCAGATCCCTGATGCAGATGGTTGTGAGCCATCATGTGGTTGCTGGGATTTGAACTCAGGACCTCTGTTAGAGCAGTCAGTACTCTTAACCACTGAGCCATCTCTCCAGCCCTCACTCCCAGTCTTCATCCTCCCACCACCCACTCGTTTGCATGTAAACAAAACTATAAAAAGTCAGGTAGAAACACCGGAGCATTGTCAAGCCATCTGCACCTTTCTTCAGCCAGTTTTTAGTTTTTCACTAAATACAGCATACGCAAAGCTAAGAGACTGCCTGTGCAATAAAATGTCCACAAACACCAACACTTTAGTTAGATGTTATGGATTGTCTGTCTCTACAATCCCAGTATTCAAGAGGTTGAGACAGGATTCAAATTCTAGGTAGCCTGGGCTACAGAGGAAGATCTTGTGAAGTGAAACTTTTTTTGTAAGACTCCACATTTCTGATCTGAGCAAAAGACAAGTTATTATGGGGAAATACAAACACACACACTCTCCTCCAAATACAAAACTGCAAATCAAACAAAAAGAGCCAAGACTTGCTGTGAATGTCACTTACACTTTTGTTCCTTTTGTGTCATGTCCATCAATGCCCATGAATAGACTTGTCATTTCCTTGCTCACTAGTGTCTCTTGCTCCACCCCCTTCCATTTAATAGTCATTCAATTAGTCATGTATATTGTACAAACACTCCTTGCCTTGTACTTTATTCATCTTTAACTTCATGATATCTTTTCTCTGCCATATAAATGAGGAAGGCCTTGATTCTCCTGTCTCCTCCTCTCTAGTGCTACCATGACCATGATTTTGTAAAGATTTTTTCCTTTATGTGCATGGAGACTGCACCATTTTCATGTCTGACACCTGCTGGGGTGAGTGGGGACATCAGATGCCCTGAAACTAGAGTTACAGATGACTGTTAGCTGACATGTGGGTGCTGGGAACTGAACCCTGACCCCTCTGGAAAAGCAGCCATTTGTCCACACACAAGAATGCAGTTTTTAAAAACTAGACTGGCTTCGACCTAATCTTCCTGCCTCTGCCATACAAGTGCTGACACCATTACAGGATCTTGAGAACAGGATGGTCTCCACCTCCCCAACAATGGGATTAGACATGCACCACTATGCTCAGAAAATATAGTCGTGTAGAAGAGGTTAAAATAGGAGCTAGCTCAGGCTGTTCCTGACACTACAGCAATCCCTTGCCTGAGCTTCCCCAGAACTCATTACCACACTCTTAAGGATCCCTTATACAGGAGCTCAAAGTGTACTCTAGCTGTAGAGCATGTGTCCAGAACAAAAAAGATCAGAAATATATTGCAGTTCGTACCATAGCAAGATTGGAATACAATTGTCTTTTACTAGTGAGGATAGTGTGGACAGCCTCTCTCAAGCCCATAGCAGGCAAGTGCTGTTGATTGTTGAGGTTTGTTCATTCCCTTTTCACAAGGCCCTTGTGTCAGCCATTAAAAAAAATAATGGGGTGTTGGCTTGCCACACTACTGGGGATGTCAGGGAACAACTTTGTGGAAGTCAATTCTTTCCTTCTAGCACACGGTTCTAGGGATCAAACTCTAGTTGTGAAGCTATCAGCAAGTACTTTGTAACTTCCCACCGAGGCACGCGTCCCTGACCCTCTATCTCTTTTACACTCTAATATATGACCTTTTAAAATAGACTTATGTGTTTTGCCTGCATGTATGTGTAACATCTATGGATACCCTGGAACTGGAGTTATGGATGGTTATGACTACCTTGAGTCCTGGGAACCAAACCCAGATCCCCTACAAGAGCAAGTGCTCACAACTCCTATCTTTCTAGCTCTCAATACACACTCTACTATGCCTTGTTTCTATTCTCCTTTCCCCCGTCGTACTGTAGAACTGAAACTACAAAACAGGTTTAATCATGCAACATATCCACCTCCACCATAAACTGTACATGGATCTTCGGGTGTTTTCTGGGACACATCTTTTCTACATAAGCTACAATAGCATTCCTTTGATGGGAGTCTATTGAATATAAAATCTACAATTCCTAGAAAAGGAATGGTTCACGGAAGACAGCAATACTTACCAAAAGCAACCTAACACAAAGATACTATGTATGCAAAATATTCTTAGAGCCTTATCTTGACTATAGCTGATTTCTCCATATTAAAGGAGTCAACTAGATGACTGAGTTTTGGCTTGAATGCTAACAGGACTTGAAATATCCTGCTGAACAGATACTTTATGAAATGGTTTTATGCAGATGTTTAACATTGGAAATACGTAAAAACAAAACCCAACATATATAAATATATATACTCAATGTATATAAAATTTCAACCCAATGTACACTAGTAAGATAAGCACTTAACAGTCTGACAACTTTTTCAAGTGAAAATAATGGAAAATCTCCTACATGTTTTGCAGGGTCTTATGAGACCTAAAAATGTTTGTCTAAGGACAAATTTTAATTAAGACACACAAGTAGGAGAAAACCATTTTTAATTGAAAAATAAAGCAATACATCTCAATGAACACTGTATTGAAGGACATAGACTAAACTAAGTTGAAGGAGAAATGGCTTTCCTAAGTGGTACCGTGAAAGCGATGCGTCAGCACACTGCTATAGCTTCCTCCTTTATGCTGGTGGCTACTAAACAACACCACTGAGGCTTCTTCCCCATGAATTAAACTGTAAAGTCAACCCTTGTTCTTAATCTACTGACAAAAAAGAATTTAAAACTTTTTTCCATTTTCAATAAGTTACTAATGCGAAAGAGATAATTCTCATGAAAAAGCTATAGATATATTAATATTTAACTCATCCACAAGACTTCAAACAGGATTCCAGAATGATCTCTAGTACAAGTTTCCCTTTAAGTTTGTACATCCCAGGGTGATTTAGCAACACACTGGCTAAATTGAACTTTAAAAGCATCCAGGTTATTGCTTCTGTGGAGAGAAGTCTCCCTTTAAAGAGTTCATTATATAGATGTTCCTAGGATTACACTCTTGTATGTCAACTCAAAGTGCTAGAGAACACAGTAAACGTCACGCTCAAGAAATGACAGGGGAAAAAAAAGGTATTAAGATGTATGGCTTGTTGTGAGTCTACATTACTAAACATAAATAAAGTCATTACTGTTTAACTGAAAAAGGTTTTTACAAAACTGCACATCCAAAATTAACATTTTTATTAAATCAAGTTAAAAAAAATGTTCATTGTAGAAAAGTCAACAAGGGTATTAAGAAAATCAAAATATACCCTTTTTACAATATATGTTGTATATATTAGCAGCAAACTACTTCAGAGATTTTCTTTTATGTTTATTTTAAAGAAAGCACAACAGTGTGATGTTAGCATGGAATGTAACAATTCCCTCTTCACTCTTTACTCTGTGACTTGGCCTTCTCTACAATACTTTATACCAAAGATTAAGAACTCAGTTTTGACTAAAATGTAGTGAAACAGAGGCTGGTAAAAATCTCACCACACATCAGCTATGAATCATTTTCAAAAAGAACAAATGAGCACCATTTAACACATTTTTTCAGGTGTAATAACAGCCAACTGTACCACGTAGTATTTGGTTTACTGTTTTAAAAACGTGGTAACATACAAAGTTTTAAACAAATGAGATAAATACTTCAATCCTATATTGCTGTCCATTATTAAAACTCTTTAATAGAAATTCTATACATAACCTGACAAACTCTAGGCAAGGATATATATATGTGTATATATACATGCAAAAGTCTATGTACATATCCACATACATCTGCAACTTTGGATTTTTAAAAAACTAATTTAAGTGTAATGTATCATTCACTGACTAAAAAGTTTCATCAGCAAGTGAGAAACACTGACTACAAAGAACTGTCATATAACATATTTGGGCTTACAAATTACTCAACCTAGATTGAAATAACAAACACCACCAACGAAAACTTTTTCTCTTGTTTCTTCTAACCACAAAAGAAGAAACATTTGTACAATACACTTTCAGAGTCAAAATTATTAAAGAAATCTCACTAGTCTTCAAAAATACTAAACATTATATAAATACAATTTTCCTATTGTATCCTCAGCCAGGATCTATTCTTTTGAAAACCCCTTTGGCCCCCCCCTCCCCCCTCTGCACTTCAAGTTTCCACTCTGCAGCTCTGACAAATGGCTCAGGTTTATTAGTTTTATAGGAATCACATCGTTCAGAATTTGCAGTTATCTCTCTACTAAATAGAAGGAACTGTACCAAATTATCAAAAACAACTTAAACATTCAGAATATGTAATACAAGAAAGAAAAAGACAACAGATTCCCTTTTCACCACACAAGTGAAATACGACCCTTTCCATGCTGTTAAAGTAACTGTCTAGAGAATGGAATTAGGGTGGCCCACCTTTATTTTCAATTAAAAACCTAATACAGTAGACTGAATTATTATTTTTATTAATATGCACAGCAAATTACTGAAAACGGTGACTTCATGTCTTCTCCTTAAAGATGGCACTTGTAGGTAGCAAGGAGGCAGAGATGTCTACACACATCACATGTTAACTTGGAAAGACTCTTCCACAGCAGTTTGATATTGGGTTTCCTCATCTAGCTGAAGATTCTTAAAAAAATAAATAAATAAAATAACATGTCAACAAGAAAGTCACCAACTATTCAATTTTATCTAATGCATTACACATCTTCATTTGCAAACAAGGGAGTATATGTACAGCATGCTTTAAAATGCAAGCCTGAACACCACGGTATGTGCCATATTCTCAGCCACTCTGGAACCTAAGGCAGGAGGATACCTTGAGGCCAGCAATTTGAAACCAGCATGGACATAATGGGACCCCATCTCAAAAATTAATTTAACAAAATATAAGGTTTCAATACATGGACTTTAAAAATTTTAAGTTTAGCTATAATTATTTAGTAATAACTAATAACTGTTCTGCTCAGCAGAGGATACATTATACTAACCAAAATTATACTTAATTAAAACTAATAATATGGTAAATATGTATCACTTCCACAAAAGATTTCTAAATTTTGAAGGGAAAGTAATTTTAAGAAAAATAAGCACTTAATGAGTTAACAGTTGAATAACAACTTCTTAACCACAGCATGGAACACAGCTTTAAATTATAAACTGACTCTTTAGGACTTGGGGCTCAGTGTCTCAGTGCAGAATGGCTGTTCAGAACGTACTGAGTCCCGGAGTCTAATCCTCAGCACCAAACCAAACTCCCCAGGCAAAACAACAGCAACAAAAACCTTATCTTTAAAAAACATTATTTGCTGTTAATTTTATGTCACATGGGTTAACTTTAAAAGATATCACTTTGACTTGACAAATGAAATACAGTTTTCTATGGCAAAGTAAAACAAAATTAAGATTAAAATATAGTTAAAAAACTATTTTGCTCTTCCAAATATAGCCCTCTAGACACAGTAACTGCTCTTAAAATGAAAACTTAAGAGTAAAATACAATTACTTCCTAAAATCACTAAACTGGCACATGTAAATTTTACGAACATTTAAATTATTCCAAAATAGTAGACTAAAACTGCAAATTCCATAAAAATAAAAATTATGCATGCCTGTGCTTATCTTAACAGGAAAACAAACATAAATTGCTCTTTATTGGAATTAATTGTGTATATAATAAGACCTTAACTACATACAAGCCAAATAAAGTACAATTTTACAATTAATAATGGGAAATTATCATGAATATGAAAAGAAGAAACTGGCCCATTTTGGCCTGAGTCCTTGTTGTCCTTCCTAAGTGGACAACCAGGGTTTTGATGGGTTTTCTTTGGTTTGGTTTGTAACTCTGCCTCGTATGCTAACAATGTTTTGTTTGTTTGTTTTTTCAGATTTACTTATTTACTTCATGTATCTCAGACACACCAGAAGAGGGCATCGGATCCCATAACAGATGGTTGGGAGCCACCATGTGGTTACTGGGAATTGAACTCTAGACCTCTGGAAGAGCAGTCAGCGCTCTTAACCACTGGGCCATCTCCCAGCCCATGGCTAACAACTTACTCTATTTTACTCTATATTTGGAACACATCTTCCACACAGGTTTCACCAATTTTACTTTTCAAGAAGATATAATTTCTCTTAATTCTAGATAATTTTTTACTTAAACCTTCATTTTACAATAAGGGGTTTATTTTTCCAATAATTATCTCTCTAGGATAAACAATAAATTCAATCCCCAGAATTTCCAAAGCTTAACAATGTTACTACTAAAAATACAGCAACTTGCTCTTTATCCAAGAAGTCTGATTCCACAACTTGCCTGAAAACTCAAATCCAGATTGAAAGAGTTAAATTAACTTTCTTAATCTTGAAGAACTCACTTACCACAAATTCTCCATAATCAAACTGATGTCTTTGATTTAGATGACTAACGAAATTTCTAGTAATCTGGCTAGGATCTCCCCAAGGAAGAGACACACAAATAGGACATGTCTATGAGAAACAGATTGTTTTAAATAACAAAAATAATGAAACATTATATAATTGTTGAGAGCATTAAAATACAAGCTCATGTTACTGAAAACATACTTTATTGTGCTTCAGTCTGCTGCATTTTGCAGATATTATATTTATTTGAAAATTGAAATTTGTGTCTACCCAGTGTGTCTATTTGACACCATTGTTCCAATAGCTCAAACAACCATTAACATTATTTAACAATGAAGCATTTGAATCAGATAATATATATACTTTAGGCATAATACTACTGCATACTTAACAGACACAGTACATACAGTCTAATTGTAACATTTATATTCACTAAAAACTCAAAAAAGGTATAGCTAAATTCACATCAAATTTTTACTTTTTTTTTTTTTTTTGAGACAGGGTCTTTCATGTAGTTCCAGCTATCCTGGAGCTTGCTATGTAGACCAAGCTGGCTCAAACTCACTGAGATCCTTCTGCCTCTGCCTTCCACGTGCTGAGATTAAAGGCATTCACCACCACTCCTGGCATCAATAATTACTTTAATACTATGATCTATACTCAAACCTACAATGTTTCTAAGATATGACTAAAATCAAAAAGCACTGGATGGTATACAGAGATTGAAACAGGGTCTCGCTATATATAGCCCAAGCTGGCCTTGTACTTATGATCTTTCTGTATAAGCCTCTCAAGCCCTGGGAGTGCAGACACATGCCACCATGTGTCTCTTAAAATCATTTCTAAAAGTCAAATACCATGACTACATCATAAGAGAGACTATGGACATTCTATTACTTAGCCTGTAATGAGTTTTTATTAACTACCTACCATATGTATAAACAGAATATTATTTGATTTAATTAGTAACAATTACAGAATTATTACTAGCTTGGTGTCATTTATATATAAAAATGGACTGAATTATAAAGTTTAAACTGTATCCTCAAAGTTTTAATAAAGTACATTTTTAAAAGTTGACTGACAAAAAGAAACTTTAATAACTGGATTCTAATCAAAGCTGACAATACACAAAATATTTATGCAGAAAAAAATTACAAATTATACAATTCAATATAAAATTAAGCATGCTGTCTTAAATGTATTTATAACAAAATAAAACAAATAAACTATATTTGTTTATTAAACCCTTCCCATTCTAATGAATGGCTGCAGTAATTGAAGAAAAAAAAAATCGAAGTTATCCAGGCATTTTTTTTCATATATTTTTCTAGTATAATATATTAATATATATAATAATAATATAGTATAATATATTAATATAATATAATATAATATTTCACTAAAAATAGGAGTGGCTGGTAATGTTATCAATACAATTTACTCCTTGTTTTTGAAGAAGCTGGTTATTACTGCACAAACCTGTACTCCCTAGCCCTATTATAGACTGGTCTACATTACCTTTACCTCACAGTAATATTTCCCTTTATATGAGGTAATAAAAATTTAATGTCTCATTCTGTCATTGATCATTAGCAAAAATATGCTGTATTAATAACTTAAATCCAAATTTTAATCAACAACCTTTCTCTGTCAATGTACATGTAGAGAAATACAGAGACCACTTCCTCCTGAGGCTGAGGCAGGAAGAATAATACAACTGCAAGGTCTGCTTGGGCAACTAAGTGAGACTTCATCACAAATACTTATCAGAAAAAAATGTAAAGGGCTATAGAGTTTTCAGAGGCTAAGAGCACTGACTGCAGGATGAGGAGATATCCTCTCAGAGGAGAAGTGGAGAGGAGGATGGGGGAAGGTTTGTGGGAGGAGGTGAGGGGGGCAGTGAGTAGGATGTAAAGTGAATAAATAAATAAGATTATTAACCATAAAAAAGAAAAAAAAAAAAGAATGCTGTCTGCTTTTCCAGAAGTCCTTAGTTAAATTCCCAGCAACCACACGGTGGCTTTTATCTCAGGTGCCCTCTTCTGGCCTGCAGACATCTATGCAGGCAGAACACTGTATACAGGTAATAAATAAATCTTCAAAGGTGGGCGGGGCTGGAGTAATAGGATGCTTCTGGGGCAAGTGCAAAGGAAAGGAAATAAAAAGTATTTTCCAGCTTAATAGCTCCTCTTCCATTGTATAGATTTAAAAATCACTTATCTATAAAATATATACTCAATATGAATTCTTCAGGGACCATAATGTTGGAACCCTGTAATCTACATAAATCTACCCTAAAAATGACATAAAAAAGACAAGTTTTCATCAAAACAAAAACTCTGACTTCTTCAAAGATACAAATAAAGCTATCTACTGGTTTTAATTTATTCTTTGGTTTTTGAGACAAAGTCTCACTGGAACAGTTTGAAGATCAGGCTGGTGTCAAGTACCTGTCCCCCCAGTGCAAAGATTAAATACATGCCACCATGCTCAGCCCAGTTCTTATACACACATATACTGTCTTCTGCAGCAGATTCCCATGAATAGACCCAGTCCTCTGCATCCAGCAGAATAAAGTACCCAACAGAATTGGTTCCACCACCACCACATAGCAATATCTAGTTCACCTTTCGTTTTTTCTTACACTAGTCTACATTTCCTCTCAATAACTATCTTGATTACATGAGATAATCAAATTTTACAACTCATTTTTGCATTACAATTATTAGCAAAAATCTACCATGTTCATCATTTAAATACAAATATATAGAAAGAACCTTCCCCCTTTTGTATACATAAAGAAATACATGGAACAACATGTTTTAAACAAAAGATTCTTTTGAATATATATACTCACCACAGGAACTATCTGAAATAGGTGGTTACTATTACAGTGATCCAATAAACGTTGTCTGGTGAAATTTGACTCTTGACATAAGGGACACTTAAAGGTGGGATGCCCAGAAGAACTACAAAGTAATTCAAATGAGACATATTGAAATTCAAAGCCATCAACATTTTTTTAAAAAGTACTCCTGTGTTTTGACCCATTGTTGTAAACTCACTATTTGTTTTAAGTCAGTTATGAAATTATTCAACAAGTAATTCAGAGTAGAATTTCTCTCACTTTATACAGTACTAGTATTTGTCATTTAAGTCTTTTTTCCCCTTAGCACCAATAGTCCATGCCTATAACTCCCAGTATCAGAGGCTGAAGTTGTTGGGATAACCGCACATTGTATCAACAGGCTATGACAGTGTATCCCTGTGTTATTAACTGTTAATTGCTGGGCAGGTGGCCAGGAAACGCAAATGTTTGCTTCTTTACCTGCCCAAAAAGGCAAGCTGCCCTAGATAAAGTCACCCCCAATGCCAACTGGAAGAGGTGTGGTTTTTGCTTAATAAAGAACTGGTGGCTTGGACCAAGAAAATAACCCATACTGAGACATACCTGGAGAAGGAAGGTAGAGAGCAAAGACAGCAAGCTATGTGGCAGAGACACAGTGGCAGAAGCCAGATTAAGTTTAGATAGGCTAGCTGAAGAACTGCCCCAGCAAACAGGCCAACAGCCTTATACTATACAGATGTCTTTATTAAGGTCCCCCCCAAAGCCCCTGTAATATGAAGCAGCATGATCATGAGTTCAAGACCAGCCTCACCTACCTAATGAAACCTATCTCCAAACAATTACAAACAAAATATAGGACCATGGTTAAGAAGTTAAATCCAAATTTAATTGTAATCATTCATGTGATGTCAAGTCACTGGTGTTCATTCAAGTTTCTAACTGTCTCCTAACATTTTACAAAGTTCCTATGTAGGAACTTAAGTTTCCAGACTCAGGGGCTGGAGAGATGACGGTTAAGAGCACTGGCTGCTCTTCCGGAGATGATCTGTGTTGTGATATAATCACAATTTGTGTCCAGACATTCCACACCAGGCCAATACAGTCCCACATGGAGAGGTTTGAGGAAGTCAGAGACAAAGGTGTACGGGGTTTGGGGGACAGGAAAGGTCTGCCTTTTATTTAAACTATGACGTAACTGCTCCCAGGTGAAGGTAGGAGCTGAACCAAATGTATGCTGGGAATGTATAGCCATGGCAACAGATGCACAGGTCCCTGTGGCCTGCAGGTGACATCACTGTTGGAGGCAAACGCAGTTCCTTATACCAATACTCTTGAGTTTAATTCCTAGCAACCACATGGTGGCTCACAACCATCTGTAATGAGATCTGATGCCCTCTTCTGGTGTGTCTGAAGTAGGCTACAGTGTACTTATATATAATAAATCTTTTAAAAAAAAAGTTTAAAAGAAAAAAAGTTTTACAGATTCCAGAAACCACTTCTCAATGGCTGAATTAAGTGAAGGGACAAGTAGTTATCGGACCTAAACAAATGCACGGTGAAATGTGCTTTACTTCCCTCCCCAAAGCACACAAAATGTAGTTTTTTTTTTTTTTAAAGATTTTATTTATTTTATGTATATGAGTACACTGTAGCTGTCTTCAGACACACCAGAAGAGGACATCAGATCCTATTACAGATGGTGAGCTACCGTGTTGTTGCTGGGAAATGAACTCAGGACCTCTGGAAGAACACTCAGTGCTCTTAACTACTGAGCCATCTCTCTCCAGCGCAATAATGTAATTTTTAAAAAGGATTTCCATCAAATCCTAACTTTACTCCAGATTAAGAACCTAAAACAAAATTCACTAAAAAAGGCAAAAGCAAAAAAACCAAAGACACTGATAGCAAGAATGTGGTGCTTTAAATAACAACCGCCCACAAAGGCTCCCATGTTTGGATACTTGGTTCCTATTTGTTAGTTAGTACTCTTTGGAAAGGATTAGCAAGTGCTGCCTTGTTGAAAGTGTGTCACTGGGCAGGGTTTGAATTTCAAAAGACTGACAGTGTGCTTTCTTTCCGCTTCCTCCTTGTGTATGAAGAGGAGAGCTGCTCCAGCGGCCAACTGCCAGGCCTCATCACCCCACCTCAGGTTCTGGTCCTCTAGAACTGTAAGCCCCAAATAAACTCTATCTTCTATAAGTTGCATTTGTCATGGTGTTTTACCGTAACAATAAGACAAGAGTACTTCAAAACAATCTAAGAATCAAGCATCACTGGATTTAATACCTCTAAATGTCAAGCAAGGGTCAGCTCAATATTAACACTTTTATCTGAATCATACATGGAAGAAATCTAACCAAGAAAATAGATAAGTTCTTATATGTTCTTGAAAGCAACAATTTAAGCTATTTACTTCTGAAGCATTAACTTCTAGTATTACTGTTAGTGATTTAACTGAATAAATGTTTGTTTTAAAAATACAATACCTAGGTTAGAGAGGAGCTCAGCAGCTAAAGACATTTGCCACCTGAGTCCACCACGACCAACATGGTGGGAAAAGAGAACCAATTCCTGCAAGCTGTCCTCTAGATCTCTGTATGTGTTTATAATACATACATACACACACACACACACACACCAAATATTTTTTTAAACGTTTAAATATAAATCTAGTAATTAATCTATTGTTATAACCTACAGGCATGAAACTCAAAGCACTCTGAAGGCTAGCAAGAGTTTAAGGCCAGCCTAAGAAGTAGAGCAAAACCCTGTCTCAGAAAAAAGAAAAATCTCTTATTGAGGATCCAGGGTTATAGCTCAACAGCATCGTGAATCCTTAATGTATAATGCATGCTCAATCCTGAGTTAAATTCTTGGGTTTTTTTTTTAAGTTTTATTTTATTTACTTCATGTATAAGACACACCAGAAGGTGACATCAGATCTCATTACAGATGGTTGTGAGCCACCATGTGGTTGCTGGGATTTAAACTCAGGACCTTGGAAAGAACAGTCAGTGCTCTTAACCACTGAGCCATCTCTCCAGCCCCAGAGTTAAACTCTTAACCACCACAAATAATAATCTATATTACTCAATATTACTTACTAAAGTAGAATTTTTAAAAAACTTTACCTTGTATCCTCTTGATAAGTTTCTGTGTTATCAGATGCAGATGTTTCACTCCTATTACTTAAGAAGCACAGGGGGAAATAATTAGTACTCCACATAATAAAACACATCAGAGTCACTAACGAGCTGCTTAATGAAAACGACCAGCCTGCACTTCCAGGGCTGGAGACGGCTCAGCACTTAGAACGTTTGCTGCTCTTGCAGAGGACCCAGCCTCAGTTACCAGCACACAATTTACCTCCAGTTTCGGAGGAGCTGATGGATCCCTTCTGCTCTCTATAGACATCAGGCACACATTTGGGTACACATGCAGGAAAAACATACATTCATATTTTTAAAATAAAGTCTAAACTTCGAGTAGTCATAAAATACTAAATATTCATGGCACTGCTTTCCAAATCAAGTAAGACCGTTTGAATTCCTATTCATTCATGCTTTTTAAAAGAGATTACAGCAGAGCAGTAGCACCACTCAGAAGGCTGAGGGAGGAAAATCATAGGTTTGAGGCCAGCCTAGACTACAGAAAATTCCAGGTCAGCCAATACCTGCATAATGAGACCTTACCTCAAAAAACAAAAATAATTTCTACAATATTCAGATTCAAAGGTGTAAATTGAAAAACAATTTTGCGGGGCTGAAGAAATGGCTTAGTGTTTAAAAGCAGTCTGTTCTTCTAGGGGTCCTGAGTTCAATCCCCAGCAACTACATGGTGGGTCACAACTACCTATAGTATGATCTGATGCCTTCTTCTGGTGTGCAGGTGTACATGCAGATAGAGCTCTCATATACATAAAATAAATAAATCTTAAAGAAAACAAAATTTTAAGATCTTTTGCCTCAGTGATGTTCTTTTGGGGGTGATGAGGGGAAATGAGGGCTAGGGATAGGGTCTAGAAATATAGTGCTAGCATTATAGGCATATGCTATCATACTTGGCCCTTGCTAATTTTTTTAAAACTGTGTATGGGTGTTTTGCCCGCATGTAGGTCTATGCAGTACATGCATGTAGTACAGAGGCCAAGAAAGGGTGTGGCATCCACTGTTTCTGAAGTTACAAATGGTTGTGATCCCTCTTGTGGGTACTGAGATTCAAACCTAGGTCCTGTGTTCTTAACTACTTAACAGCCAATGCTCCTAACTATTAAGCCATCTCTCCAGCTCTCTTTGTTAAAATTCTTAAACTCTGGAGTTGAAGTAAAATATTTGTGAACTTTTGTCATGTAGCTAGGATATGGTAGAAGATTGTGGCTTCCAAAGTGGCAATTTCACAAAACATAAGAATTTTTAAATGCTGATTATTCCTTAAAAAATGAAAAAAGAAACTAGGCTTCATTAGCACACTTCTCTAATACACTGACTATCCTGACATATTTACTTGTATCCTATGCCAGAAAGTCAGAGGCATATGAAGTATTAGAAGGGGCACTGCATACAAAAACTGTAACTAACAGGCCACAGAAAGTGATAAGTATATTGTCCGTATTACAAAAACAAGTACTTACAAGCACTGGGATTTCTTTTCCCGTTCACTAGCCTACTTCTACCATGGGGGAACACCTTTTTTCTTTTTCTCTTTTTTTTAAAGATTTCATTACATGATGTGTTTCAGTGCAGGTGATCTTAGAGGCCAGAGACATCTCTCCCCTCTCCCCATCGATTCTAGCTGGAGTTATGGATGGTTCTGAGAGCCACCTAGTGTAGGTGCTAGGAATGATACAGGTCCTCTGAAGAGCAAACCATACCTCCCTAACCAACCCCTGAAGCAACACCAACAAAAACAAAAACCATTTCTCTTGCCAGGCATCATGATTCCTATAATCCCAGTATTCAGAAACCAGTTCACCAGCTGGAAGATTGCTCAAAACTACCTAAAAATCACATGGCAAAATCCTGTCTCAAAAACAAAACAAAACAAAACAAACCCCTAAGTTCTGAGGATGTAGATAGGTAAAGCTATGGGGCCCTATCTGATCCCTAAATATAATAAAACAAATAGAACAAAAAAACCCACCTTTTTGACGGGAATGGTGGCACACATCTTTGATCCCAGCATGCAGGAGGCAGAGAGACAGAGGCAGGCAGAGCTCTGAGTTTGAGGCCAGCCTGGTCTACAAAGCAATACCAGGACAGCCAGGGCTCTGCTACACAGAGAAACTCTGTCTCAAAAAAACAAAACAAACAAAAATCACCTTTTAAAATCTGGCCCATGTCCATACCGAAAATTCACTAAGCCTTCTATTCCAAAATTCATAGGAAATATATTAAAACAAAACAAAACAAAAAACTAGACCCCAGATAAGATTTTGCGGTAAATAAATGCAATAAAGCTAAAAAGGGTCTAATCGGAACATAAACTACATTTCTATCAATAGGAAGAAATTCTAGGTAAGGACATTTTTCACAGTCTAAAAAAAGAAAAAGCCTTGGAAGGGATGGATGGATGGATGGAAGGAAGGAAGAAAGGAAGGGAAGGAAGGGGAGGGAGGGGAGGGAGGGAGGGAGGGAGGGAGGGAACAAGAAGACTGGCTAGATAGACAGGTAAAAGGTCTACCTGCAGAGCTGGTTAGGCGCAGAGGTGGTTAAGTGCACTCCCAGCACACACCTGCCTGTGTAATTCTACTCCAGGGGGATCTGACACCCTCACACAGACACACATGCAGGCAAACACCAATCCTCATAAAACAAAGATACATCAAAATTTTGCTGGTTGGAGTGGGGAGGAGGCCTGGGGGTAGGGGGAACATCCTCTTGAAGATAGGGGAAAGAGTGGGATGAGGAACTATGGGAGGGAGGACCAGGAGGGTGGCAACAGATGGACTGTAAAAAAAATTTTTTTAAACTGGTCATGGTGGTGATGCACACCTTTATTCCCAGCATGAGGGAGGCAGAGGCAAATAGATCTCTGAGTTCAAGGCCAGTCTGGGAAACAAAGCAAATTCCAGGACAGCCAGAGCTAAACTGAGAAACCTTGTCTTGAGGGGGAAAAAAAGTCTAGCAGCTGAGCTGGCAAGGTATGTTTGGGTGCTAAAGAAAAACAGTATCACTTATAAAGGATGTAGGTCAAGGTGTGAACATCATGCAAGACATTATTCAAGTTAACCTTTCCTACACTAACACACGTCAACCTCAATCTTAAAGAGGTGAGAAAACCAAGGCACAAAATTTTGACCAAGTCAAACGATTATGAAATAACAGCTTCAATCTGAGCCAGGGCACTCTTAAATCTAGTGTGCATGGAAGCAGTGCATGTTCCTTTGTTCATTCATTCATCTTTGAGGTACTAAAGATCTAATCTAGGGCATCACACTATAGCCCCAACCCTATCCTACAGCACTTGGGGTATCTTGCTACAGTTGACTTGTCTGGCCTTGAAAGCCCAGGGGGATCTTGTGATCCTCCTTCAACCTCCTGAGTAGCTGGGATTACAGCCCTGTATCACCAGGCCTGTATTTTATTGTATTCATTCACTTACTTTTAAGTAAAGCACTCATGAAAGCTAGTTCTGAGGGGAGACATGGACAAACACACCCTGGACCCTCATGGTACATCATTAAGCTCCAGGTTCAAAGACTATCTCAAAAGCTATGGTAAAAAGCTACTGAAGGGCTGGAAAGATGACTCAGTGGTTAAGAGCACTAACTGCTCTTCCAGAAGTCCTGAGTTCAAATCCCAGCAACCACATGGTGGCTCACCACCAATCTATAATGAGATCAGATGCCCTCTTCTGGTGTGTCTGAAGACAGCTACAGTGTACTAGTATACAATAAAAAACCTACTGAAGATGGAACTCAACACTAGCTCCTTGCACCCTCACGGCTGCCACTGCTGCTGCCACCACCGCCACTACCACCACTGAACATACACATATACAAAAGGAGACTGGAATAGTACTTTGTGCTATCGGTCAGTTATTAGAGCTTGGAGATTTAACATCTTTTCCTAAACACTAAAGGAAATATATGGGGCAAGGCTGGAAGAAGGTTTTAGTAGTTAATCATCCAAGTGGAAAAAAAAAAAAAAAAAAAAGAGGACCCAAGTTTGGCTGCAGCAACCTCATCAATTAGCTCCTGACTACCTGTAACCCCAATTCCAGGGGCATCTGACACCTTCTGGCCTCTGCACTCACATGAACATAACACACAGAGAGATTACACAGATTAGAGTGCCATCTGGCAGATTCAAGAGCTACCAAGTAAATTCAGAGAAATATGAGGAACTGAGAGAAGTAACAACAGGAAAGAAAAAAGCAGATAAGGAATATTGGGACTAAATAAGGAATTATTAGGACTAAACACTGTCTGACCAAATGAATCTAAGGAACCAAATGAGCAAGCTCTGTCTCCTAAGGTAGACAGCTGTCACTTAACAAGTAGTACAGGCGGGATTGGGGATTTAGCTCAGTGGTAGAGCGCTTGCCTAGCAAGCGCAAGGCCCTGGGTTCGGTCCCCAGCTCCGAAGAAAAAGAGGAAAAAAAAAAACCAAGTAGTACAGGTATCTAAATTGAATTTTAAAGGATGCTCACAGAAGAGCTAGGAGTTTGCTCAGCAGGTATAAACACTTGCTACTTACTTACTAAACCTGATGACCACCAGGAGTGACGGCATTCCTATAATCCCAGCAGAAACAGCCTGATCTTTTTGAGTCTCTGACTGTCAGTCCTCCAAGGCCAGGCTGGCCTGAGTTCCAACACAGCCAGGACTATATATAGTCCAAGACCCTGTTTTGTTTTTATTTTGTTAAAAAAACAAAATAAAAAGGCCAGAAGACCTGAATTTAATCACTAGGACCCACACAGAATAAGAAAACTAGGGGGTTAGTGAGATGGCTCAGTGGTTAAGAGCACTGTCTGCCTTTCCACAGGTCCTGAGTTCAATTCCCAGCAACCACATGGTAGCTCACAATCATCTGTAATGAGATCTGATGCCCTTTTCTGGTGTGCAGGTGTACATGCAGATATACATTAAACAAATTAAACAAACTTAAAAAAAGAACACTAACTCCTCCAAGTTATCCTCTGATATCTCTCTCTCTCTCACGCACACACACACACACACACACACACACAAAAATAAATGTAATAAATGTTTTAAAATGATGTAACAAAAAAAAAAAATCACTTAAAAAAAGCCATATATTGATGCCGGGTTTGAGATTGCCTATTTGTAAGCCAAGTACCCAGAGAAACAGGAGTTCAAAACCATCATGGGCTATGTATGAAGTTCAGGACCACCTTTGGATACATTATACCCAGTCTCAAAATAATAGTAAGTAAAAGTGGCAGGAGTAATGGCAGAACATATCTGAGAGAAGATACAAAAAGCTTTAAAAAAATTGTAGCTAAAAAAGAACTTAAATGTTATTATCAGAATTACCTTCAAATACTAAGTCTATTCCTTACAGAGCAATGAAAAAAATTCCAATATTTAAATACATTAAAGTGACTTTCCTAATTTCCAAATTATTTATTTCGTCAGAAAAATCAGTTGAGTCTTCAACTCCCAGTTATAATTTTTGTCCCAAGAAAGACTCTCAGGAAGTTTAGGTATATCATGAAGTTGGTCGCCAAGATACAATATTGTATATATCTAATAAATTTAAGACAAATTCTAGTTAAGATACTAGTGTAATTTGTTAAACATATACACCCCATGTAATTCCCCATCTTGTTTATTAAAATTTTGCTTTTTAAAGCTAAAGGTAAATGTTGCTTACCTGCTCCTTACTGAATCTTGAGAAATCTTAACATTTGGAATGACAGAAGAGACACCATATTCATCCTGATACTTCTTACAAGATTTGTAATGATGTCTCATGCGATAAAATTTAATCTGTAAATTATAGGTTAAAATATCTTTAAAACAGAATGCAAAAACCTTGAGATACTGTCAATAATAAGAAAAAAGATGAAGATAGGTAACTAAATATTTAAGTCCAAAAGTTTGATATAAAAAATGAGTATCAGGCAGGATGGCACACACCTCTAACCCCAACACTTAGAAAGCAGTTCTCTGAGAGGTCAAGGCCAATCTTGCCTAGACAATCAGATCAACCAGGGCTACATAGGGAGACCTTGTCTCCAAAAACAACAACAACAAAAAGAAAAATAATTATAGGTAATACATTGTTGTTTATCATACCCACAGAATACAGCTTCTATTAACTTATGTATTTCTTAAATATTTAAGTGGGCTAGAGACTTCTATCAGTACCTAAATCTATTTGACTAAATTATTAACATTTGAGAGTTAGGTAGAACTTTTAAAAAAGCTTTGTATATAGATCTTTAAAGACTGTGAGCTTATTGAAAAAGTAAAATTTTAATTTTAAAGATAAAACTCTAAATTCAACAAGGTTTTTGATATATTAAACTTTCTGGTCTTTTCTACATAATTCTCAACTGAAATAACATCTTATTTACTTTGTTTTTATAGCCCAAACTGGCTGTGAACTTGAAACTCTCCAGAGCAGAGATTATAGTGTACAAAATGCTCTGGAAACGCCTTTCTTTTCAACGCCATATTCATTGGAAAATTAAAACAATTACATAATATAACCCTACCTTTTTTGAACAGCATCTGCAGCTACCAGAAACCCTCCTCATGATATTTTCAAGATCTATGGCCCGTTCCGGACATGCTCTTTCTCTTCTAGTCACACTTCCGCGACATAGAGGACAATGTATTCCACTCTCTCTCATTGCAGTCAGGAAACATTTTCTACAGAAACTAAGCCAAACATTTGTGACAGGTTAATTACAGAAAAAAAGTTATGAAACACAAACAAGTGATTATGGATACATAGTCAAGCTATTGAAAATGTACAGCTCAGTTTTAAATTATATATGTTTTTCTGGCAATAAGACTAATAACTGAATTAGACAGTAACAAAATGAAATTATACTTATATCCATTTTAAAATTTCTTTATTTTTAAAAGATTTATTTATTATATAAGTACACTGTAGCTGTCTTCAGACACACCAAAAGAGGGCATCAGATCTCATTACAGATGATTGTGAGCCACCATGTGGTTGCTGGGATTTGAACTCAGGACCTCTGGAAGAGCAGTCAGTACTCAACCTCTGAGTGGTCTCTCCAGCTTTTTTTTTTTTTTTTTTTGAAGGATCTCACTCTAAGCTCAAGCAATCCTACTTTAACTTCCTGAGTGCTGGTATGTGTCACCACACCCAGCTGCATTTGTGTTTGAAAACTATAAAACAAAAGACAGGTGTACCACAGGCCTTTAATCCCAGCACTCAGGAGGGTGAAGCAGAAAATCTTAGTGAGCTCAAGGACTGACAGAACTACATTAACATAAAAAAAAGACCCTGATTCAAACAAACAAAAAACACCCAATAAATAAAAAAATTTTATTTCCAATCTTACTGTTCCTTCTAAACCACAAACATGCCTCTTCAGATATAAACTTATTATCTCCCTTTGTCCTAGGCTAGATAAATCTAAACAGAACTTACTTCAAAAGAAAGCCTGATAGGAAGAGAAGGAAAAGGTGCAAATCAAAAAATTACTAAACTATTTCAATATATCAAAAGAGCCTATTGGGGCTGGAGAGATGGCTTAGTGATTAAGATCAATGACTGCTCTTCCAGAGGTCCTGAGTTCAAATCCCAGCAACCACATGGTGGCTCACAACCATCTGTAATGAGATCTGATGCCCTCTTCTGGTGTGTCTGAAGACAGCTACAGTGTACTTATATATAATGAATGTCTTTTAAAAAAAAAAAAAAAAAAAGAACCTATAACTTCAGAACAGTACATATAGAAGGGGAATTTGTTGGCAAGAGATTTGGAGGAACCGAGAATGAAATGAGAGAAGGTAACTGAAGATGAAAATGAACAGAACTATTATATGTACTGGACTGTCAATAGATTTTTTAAAAATCATAGTGAGTTTCCAATAAACTAGAGCCACATAGCTCAAACTTCATTTCAAAATAGAAAAGCCTGGTATTTTGGTACACATGCTTATCATCTCAGAACTTGAGACAGGAAAATCAGAATTGTTACTCAATGTAAACTTTCACTTGGATGAGAACTTATTTCCAGCAGTTTACAAATATTACTTGACATTTTACAAATCACCTGAAACAACACAAAATCACCTGAGTAAAAAAAAGTCAATAGAGGTACTGGATTAGGCTGACTGGATCTGTGGGTATATTTAGGACTATCTTGATAGTTATTGATATAACAGACAGCAACATTCCCAGGATTGGCAGCCCTGAACTAAACACCTGACAAGCAAATTTATATAATCAGCTAGCTGAGGAGCAAGCAAGGTTTTGTACATTTATGTCTCTGCTCTTGACTGTGGATATAACGCTTTGAGTTCCTGCCTTGATATTTCCAAAATAAGACTGTGATTGTAAATCAAATAAACCCCCTTCTCACCTGTTGCTTTTTGTCAAAATTTTATCAAAACAAAAATAAAAAAGAAACTAAGATTTTAAAGATTACAAAGTAAAATAAGAGAAATAACCTTATCAATACCCACTCTATTTTCTCCTGAAGTATTTTTTTGGATACTTGCTTCATACACACACACTTTATGACCTTTTCAGAAACAATATTGCTATGTAGCCCACACTGGCTTCAAATTCATGGCAGTCCTCCTACCTAACCTTCTAAGTGCTGTTTTTATATATGTGCCCCTATGCCTGGCTCAACTTCAGTGATCTTGGGAGAGACAGATCAACAGAACTCATATAGGCTAGATAACTATGTCAATACTGGGCTCTATCTCCAGTTCATTTTGGTGTTTTGAGGCAGGAGCTCAGTTGCAATAGCCCAGCCTTAAAATTCCAATTGTCCTTTCTGTCTTCCCAGATGCTGTTGCAGGCCTGACCCACCCAAGGCCTACTTTGTTTCTGGGTGCTGGGGATTGAACCCAGACCCCTAAGCATTGCTAGGCAAGCACTTTAGCACTAATATCCTCATCCCTCACTTTGTTTTACTTATTTTTAGGCATTTTTTCTGACTACTCTAAGGTTATTGCTGTAGTTTGGATTTTTTGTTGTTGCTTTGTTTTTGTCTTGTCTGGTTTTTTTTCCTATTCTGTCTACTCCTCCTCAGGTACAGCTTTCTCTACTTCTAGTTATGCATTTGGGTCTAAGACCTCTTCTTGCTTTCAGTATACTTTCTGATGAATACACACACAAAACAACTTTATATCTATTTATTCCAAATCTATATACAATATATACATATAAGTACTGAAATAAGTACTGTATAAGTCATCAAATCTTATACAAAATCCTTAAAATGTCAGGAGTCTCTTATCACTATTAATTTAAGGTTCTATCATTTTCTTCCCTGACATGTCAACATCACTAATCTCAACTGACAATCTGAAACTTGACACTAATATAAACTTTCTATAAGTGAAAGAAACCTCCCAATGCTACTCTCCTGCCAAAATAGGTCTCTAACTTCTAGGAAAACATTCAATGGGGTGTGTGTGTGTGTGTGTGTGTGTGTGTGTGTGTGTGTGTGTGTGTGTGTGTGTGTGTGTGTGTGTGAACTCCAGCTCCATTACACATATTCTTTGGTTTCTTCTTGCCACAGTATATGAAGGTATATACCACTATGCCCAAAATACAAATTCAGACTAGTAATTTCATCAAGGAAATCAGCATTTATGTTTATATTCCTAAACTGATTTTAGACACTTGCTTGTGAGTACCAACATAAAACTTTCTATCCAAAAGCTTGTATCAGTTAACATTCATTTATAGGTTTTCTCCACTAGACATTAACAGTTCCCCAAGAAAGTGCACTGAGTACTCCTTGTGCCAGCCAAATAGAAAGCCTTAGACAATTCCTATTTGAAGAAATAAATGGAGATTAAAGGGACATTTATATTTTTGGTAAAGTAATTGTAATGCTTTTGCTCCTTCCTGTCATTGAAATGAGAACTTATTTTTAGTGTCTACAAAATCGGCAGTGACCCCAAATCCTTAACCTCATCCCTCTCTATGAATCAGAAAGTAATTTGGTACTCTTTTTTGTTTTTTCAAGACAGGGTTTCTCTGTGTAGCCTTGGCTATCCTAGAACTTACTCTGTAAACAAAAATGGCCTCAGACTCAGAGATCCACCTACCTCTATCTCCTTCCTGAGTGGTGGGATTAGAGGTATGGGCTGCCACTGCCTAACATAAACTGGTATTTTCCTTCTGCATGTTTGCTTTGTCCAATTCTGATGTTAGTTTTGTTTTATTATATATGACTTTACCATTATCTCTTAGAAGCCTGCTTTCTTTGTTTTGTTTTGTTTTTCAAGACAAGCGTTTCCCTGTATAGTCCTAGCTATCCTTGGAACTCACTCTGTAGATTAGGCTGTCCTTGCACTCAGATATCTACTTGCCTCTGACTCTTGAGTGCTCCACCATGCCCACCACCTGTTTGTTTTCTTGTAAGAAAGGAAATGGATCTGGATGGGTTGGGAGGTAGAAGGAAGTGAGTAGTAGAGAAAGAGAACAATATTAGGATATATTACCTGAGGGGCTGGGGGAGAACCCGTTTTTAATAATGGGAGAAAAGGAATTTAGTATACTGGAGTACATACATACATTAAGGCACTAAGCTTAAATGTAAGCCCCATCTCAAACACACAACCTGATTTTACAGAAAAATAAACTTGTCTATAATTCCGAGAAAAAAAAATGTAGTAAACTAATACAGTACACTTTAAATTCTAGATATAAAAACAAATCAATTTCTATACCCATCAATTCAATCTAGACCCATTCCAACATTATCTACCTTTTCATCTACATAAAACTTTTTTCCTCACTCTTTTTTTCAAATTCACTATTCATAAAGAACAAAGCAACTGTAGAAAAAGGTAGAGAGCTATTCTGCTCATGTCAAAGACTATTAAGTTAATCTGAAGAAAGGCCACACTAAGTTAAAAAAAAAAAAATCCCTTTTAGTGGAGCTAAATTATAGTCCTTCATTTTAAATATAACAGAATCTCATGCACAGAATTTTGAGGGGGCTAAAAACGACAATGGGATTTACGAGATCATTGACCTCAGAGTATCTGAACTGATTCTGTACATAAAAGACTTACCGCATACACAAATAACAGCTACTGTAGCTTCTCACTTCATCAGCACCAAATAAAGGAATGTCAGGCTGTTATTAATCTTTTTTGTAAAGAATTCTTTTTTTACAATTTTAAATGTGTTTTTGTGTATGGATGTGGATATGAGTCCAGAGGGCAAAGATGTTGGATCCCCTGAAACTAGAGTTAATAGTTATCTACCTGATCTGGGTGGCAGAAACTGAACTCAGGTCCTGGGGAAGAACAGTAATTGTGCTTAACTTCAGAATCACTTCTTCAGTCCTCTTTAATCTTTCTTGATGAGCAAAGACAATTTACCTATTTCATCATTAACAGCTAACTCACATGAGAACCATAGAATAGAATTAGTGAAGATAAAAGAACAATAAAGAATTAACCCATGCCCAGAAGTAGACAGTCAACACAAGAGTTCAATGGTACTTCTATATAGATTTTTTTTTGAGTGATATTGCTTTGAGCACTTTTTTACCCATTTCCTTACATATTCTATTTTCTAATTTTTGTGGTTTTGTTTCTTGTGTTTATTTTTATTCTGGTTTTATCGGGGTTTGTTTGCTAAAGAGACAGGTGGCAGCCTAGACAGAAAGCTAGTCAGAGAACTAAAAAAATGTGATATGGACACGAAAACTAGCTCTCCACAACTGAAGGCATCTGGTGGTGGTGTGGGAGGGAAAGGACTCAGTTCTATTTAAGAGGCAGGTGGACCATTTAAGAGTTTGACCATGCTCCAATGAGTATATGAATAACAAATTACATTTGATATTTTGTTTATTTTTAGTTTTTCCTAGGGGGGGTCACAAAGGTTGGGGGCGGACATGGGAGGTCTGGGGAGTGAGTATGATTTGGGGTGCATGATGCGAAATTCCAGAGAATCAATGAAAATGTTATGTTTAAAAAAAAGGCAGGTTGGAGGGGGACCATCACCAGAATATATTGTACAAATTAAGATTATCAATGTCAAAAACATTACACTTTTAAGACACCAAAATTCTATCCATCACTCCTTTTTTTTTTAGGAGAGTGTTGGAATATTGGTACTATTGGTTGGTTGTGTTTGAGACAAGGTCTTGCTTGGTGTGTAGTCCAGAGTGGATTGGAACATTAGAAACCAGGCTAGCCTCAAAGTCAAAATCTTTCTGCCTGCGGTTCCCAAGCACCACCTCACCTGGCTTCTACCTATGCCTTGACAAATTAGAGACCCATCACTTTAAAAAGAGTGTGTCTGGGGCCGGTGGGAGGGGCAGCAGTGCTCCCCTTTAATCCCAGGTCAGTCTGGTCTACAGAACTAGTTTTAGGATATCCAAGGCTACAGGAAGAAACTCTTGTCTTGAAAAAAACGAAAACAAAACAAAAATAACAAAAGAGAGAGGGGGGGGACTTATCTAGAATTTTGAATTCTTTTCAGCTGCTTGAAAACACAGAACTTTTTCAGGCTCCACCTGCCAAAAATTCATTTCTAAGTTTGGCAGGGAGCCTAGGCACTGGTTATCTTTAGTATATAAAAGTCCCTCAGGGGAGCCTAGCTCGACGGCCCATGCCTGCAATCCCAGAGACAGGTGGATCACTGAGTTGAAACCAGACAGGGCTGCATGAGTCCTTTTCTCTTTTCTTTCTTTCTCTCTCTCTTCTCTCTCTCTCTCTCTCTCTCTCTCTCTCTCTCTCTCTCTCTCTCTCTCTCTCTCTCTCTCTCACACACACACACACACACACACACACACTCCTCACATTACCCAGGTTTGTGAGATGCTTAGTATACTTTCTCAAGGTCTGTTTCCAACTCCCACTGACACTGGTTGTCTAGAAAATGACTGAAATTCTCCCTCTGCCAAATAAAACCTACCTCAAGTCACCTTGCCCAGCCCAGCGCCTTTGTGTTCTACCTCAGCCCTGGAGTAAACACCTCCTCTAACTGAACGATGTCTTGCCTCCATACTTGTTATAACCCAGCAATAATAAACATGATAGCACAAAGGGAGCTATCTCAAGCCCCGGAAATCCTGCCAGTTTCGGAGTGGGAGAAGGAAGCTACCTCATTTTAGACCGTTTATCACTGAATTTTTAAATAAGCTCAAGGATGGTGTGAGGGAGCGTTCAAGGGCTAGACGGGGGGGGGGCGGGGAGGGTGGTTCTCGCGCAGGCAGGGCTAGGGTCTAAAAACGAAGCAAAGCCCGGAAAACGAGGCAGGTAGCCAAGCGGGCCCACACACCTCTGCCGGGCCCAGGCCGAGCACTCAACGTCCCGGCCTCCACAAGGGTTGCTAGGAAACAAAAAAGGCTCTACGTTCTCTGTGATTCCTCTCAGGCCTGGCGAGGACCACAAGGGACGCCACCGAGAGGGCCTGGACACCGCCCCCGGGCGCGGAGAGCAGGCGACCGGGACAAGGCCGGGCGGTGGGGGTCACAGGCTCCGGCGGGCCGCGGGGCCGGTGCGCCGCACGAGGGAAGGGGCGTCTACTCACACGTGCTGACAGGCCGCGGTCCGCACCGGCGTCTTGAGCACCTCCTGACAGACTGGGCAGTAGAAATCATCTTCCGTGTAGGACGTGTCCGCCGAAAGCTCCTCGGACATGGCGAGGGGTGGGCGGGAGAGGCGACGGCGCCGGCAGGAGCCGAGGTGGCGGCGGCGGTGGCCCTGAGCCTGACGCCCGGAGAGAGCCCTGAAGGGGGAGGGAGTCGTGTCAGGAAGCGGCTCGCTCAGGAAGCGGCCTGCGTCAGGAAGGGGGCGGGACTCGGGGGCGGGGCGGAACGCAGAGACAAGGCAGCAGCAGGAGCAGGTCCCGCCCATTCTCCGCAGGGGACACAGCGTGAGGGCGGGGCTTAGCGGGGAGGTGAGGTAGCCGACGCACTCATTGGCTACGGCGAAGCGTCTATCAACAGCGCGCGCCGAAGCCCCTCCCCTGCCGGCCGCCATGGGGCCGGTAGCCCCGCCCCCAGCGGCCAGGCTCCACCGCTATACAGACCGGCGCTCGCCGGTGAGCCTGTCTTCCTCTGTCGCTCTCACAGGCGCTTTCGGGCTTCCCACGCCCTCCCTGGCCCGCCCCTCTGTCTCTTCCACTCAGCCCGTTGGCCTCACCTCAGATGCCCTGAGCCCGCCGCGCCTCACACTCCGTCTCCGTCTAGGCCGGGAGAGCGATGGTCCCGCGCCGTCTTCTGGTATCAGTCCCGGGGTGCGCAGGCCTCATGGAACTAGGCCCCAGTGAGGCTCGTGATGCACCGTGAAGCCCCCACCCCCGGAGCCGCAGTCCCGCGGCATTGCGCGGCTCTCAGCGGGCCGGCGGGTCACCGCCCACGGCAGGGCGGGGGCGGTGGTCGCCGGCTAGGGCCGCTATGGCAACCAGGGCCGGCGCGGCGGCGGATTGTGACGAAAGCAATGGGCGGTGGTCTCCGGTAGCCTCCAAAGCTGCCCCGCAGTATGGGTTCCGTTTCTTGTTCCTCTTTTCGCGGAGATTTTTCTTCCGTACAATTTCTTTTTTCTTTCCTTCTTTTTCTCCTTTGCTTTGTTTTTGGGGGGTGGTTTGTTTGTTTTGGTTTGGTTTTTTGAGAGTTTATCTGTAGCCTTGGCTGTCTTGAAACGAGCTCTGGAATTAGAGCAGATCCGCTTGCCTGCCCCGCAATCTCATTAGACTCTGTAATTTATGTATAGAGGCAGGAGGATCTCATGTTCAAAGGCAGCCTGAGCTGCTGTGGAGTTTGAATTTTCGTTTTAAACGAAGTGACAGATGCAGTCTTCTATAATACCTTTTTGTTTAGAGATAATGAGAATGCTAGTTTAAAGAAAAATGGGGTAGGAGCATGTACCTGTGCATTCCATCTAAGCCACTAATTTGATATCGTTTTACTCATTGCAGAAACAATAAATGGGTATTCTCGAATGGGCCCGTAATTCCTAGATAAAGCCACATGAAATAGGAATGAAAGTTTTCTGTGGAAAAGAGAAAGTATGGAAAATTAAGAGTATATTAGGGTATTTTCAATTAACTTTGGGGAAAGGTTCCAATTTGTTAAAACCCTTACACACAGTCAATAAACATGACACTTAAGACACTAGTTAGGGAGCTTGGGAGATGACCCAGTCGTTATGAGCTCTAGCTGTTCTTCCAGAGGATCCAGATTCAGGTCTTAGCACCTACTTAGCTCACAGCCTTCTGCAACTCCGGTTCTAGAGAATCTGACTTCCTCTTCTGGCCTCCTTGGGCACTGAACACACATGATGCACAGGCATCCATGCAGGCAAAACATACACAAAAGAACAAAATTGCAAAAAAAATTCTTTAAAAAGAAGACTAGCCAGGCAGTGGTGGCACACATCCTTAATACCAGTACTCCAGAGGGTTTCTTGAGTTCCTGGCCAGTCTGGTCTGCAAAGTGAGTTCATGAACAGGCAGGAATACCAATGAAACCTTGTCTTGAAAAGCCAAAACTGGGGGCTGGAGAAGTGGCTCAGCTGTTAAGAGCACTGACTGCTCTTCCAGAGGTCCTGAGTTCAAATCCCAGCAACCACATGGTGGCTCACAGCCATCTGTAATGAGATCTGATGCCCTCTTCTGTGTGTCTGAAGACAGCTATTGTGCACATACATAGAATAAATAAATCTTTCTTTAAAAAAACTGGAGGTATAGGGGTTGGGGATTTGGCTCAGTGGTAGAGCACTTGCCTAGCAAGCGCAAGGCCCTGGGTTCGGTCCCCAGCTCTGGAAAAAAAACAAAAAAGAAAAAAAAACTGGAGGAATGTGATGAAGTGTTAAATTTCATCTTAATAGTGGCTGTGAAGGTACAAAATGAAATGATTAGAACTCATAGGTTTAGAGAAAAGCTTGAGAGGAGTCTCAATGTTTGTGATCATGCAGGAAGGAGCTCCCCATGTCAGCATGTGAGAGGCTGAAGGGGAATGGAGAGTTCAAGGCCAACCTGGACTACAGGAAAGATCTATCTTTCTAGAACACTTAATTCCTCTACCAGAATATAAGCATTTGTATTCCTATTCTTTTCTCTCCTTAACTTGGAGTACAATGGAAGGGGAAGCAGGGCAGGAAAGTGATTAGCTTTAGATTTCCTGGGAGGGAAAAGCCCATGTAATAAAGGAGCACACCAGCTTCTCACATTCCCGATGTCACTTTTAACTCACTCCTATGTAGTATACCTTACCTTATGTTGTCTATGTGATACTGTTTTCTATTTAAAATTCATACAGTATATTCTGATCACATTTTCCCCTCCCAGGTCATCCCTACCTCTCCACCTATCCAACTCTAAACCTCTTTCTATACAAAACAAACAGGAGAAAAGGGAAGAGGAGAAGAGTGAATAAAGGACTGGAGATTAAGTGCTCAGTGGCTAAGAGCACTTGCTGCTTTCACACAGGACTCAGGTTCGATTCCAGCACCCACATAGTAGCTTACAACCATCTGTATCTCCAATTTCAGGAATCCAATAACATCATCTTGATTTTGAGAGCATCAGGCACACCTGACAGTACACAGACATACATGCAGGCAAAACATAAAGTAGCAAAGTTATTTCTGGGTTTTTGTTTTGTTGAGTCCGGGGTCTATCTGTGTAGCCCTGGATGTTCTGGAATTTGCTCTGTAGAACAAGCTGGCCTCAAACTCAAGAGATCTGTCTGACTCCCGAGTTTTGGGATTAGAGACCTGCCACCATTATTTTAACAAAAAAGATTAAAAAGCAAATACAGTGAAGAAAGCACAAGAAACACACACACACACGAATAAAAAAAATAAAAGGAAAAGACATGACTGCTCCTACATATATGCTGGAGGGGTAGACACATCTGGGTGATTCCCAAATGTTCATGATCCTGAAACCATGCATGCAGAGAGGGGTTGGAAAAATAGAGAGGAGAGCCAAGTACAGCAACCAGGAGGCCAAAGGTACAAAAAGAGAGCAAAATAGGCAGAGAGGCAGGTAACCAAAATGTCTAGATTAAATAGGAAGAACCTCTTGGGGAAATGGCAGCCTAGCCCCTAGGCTATGAAGCTCAGGAGACAGAGGGGAAGGGGATCATGCCAGACCTACCTTGTAATGATAGGGACTGAGGGACTGTGGGAGAACCTGGAGGCCAGGGCTACTTGGATATGTTAAATAAGCACCTGTGCTGCTTGTCCAGTGAATGAAGTTATCGAATCAGTCCGTCAGCATGCGCTGGCTGGGTTTTAAAGCCATTCTTAAGAGGACCTAACAGTAAAGTGGATCGAATGGCTTTAATTTTGCTTCATTGTCTGCAACCCTAACATTCCACATGTCTGTTCAGATATATTTATACCACCCCCACATACCGCACAAATCATGTGCTGTAGCTGAAAGCATAGAGCTGGTAGCACATATAAATCCGTCAGTAAATCGGTGGTAAGAGCTGGGCATGGTGGAACCAACCTCCACACTGTAGGTAGAAAGAGGATGTTCAGTGCCAGCCACAGCTACAAAATGGGCTCCTCCGGAGACCTTATCTCAGAAATTTGATAAAATAATTTTCTTCTTGACGAAACCTAGCTTTGTCTCATTACAGAACTTCAAAAGCCTGTTTTGTTGGTTAGATTGATTGCCTTAGAGGAAGCAACTGGAAAACTACAAGAATGAGAGAGAGGTGCAGGTTCCACCCTTTTTTGTTCCAAGACTTTAAATAGACAGGACTATACACAGGCCCCTGAAGAAAATCCCCATGATTCCCTTGTAAAAGGAGGGGATCATAGTGGAAGTACTCAAGCCACGCACGCATGCACACCCTGCTCCCAGCTCAAGCATCCTGCTGCAGCTCTTGGCTCAGCTCAAGCAAACTTTGTCAGACTGCTAAACTGAAGACCCAGGGCTGAGGCTGGGAAGGTGGCCTGGTGGTATAGCACTTTGCAGGCATGGGTAAGGTTCTGAGACTCCCTAGGAGGCAGACAGATAGGGAGATGGGCCATGACTAGGTAATAAAGATGCCCAGCTTCCAAGGTGGCCTGGCTTCTTTCTCACCTTCTTGGGCTGAGACAAAAACCCTTAAAACCAAGACTTTGTAGGCCTGTCTCCAGCCAGCCAGCCCATGCTGATGGACTGGTTCAACAAGTTTATAGCTGGGACAGGGCATGTTTACACAACACCCATGGGCATCAGATCTTTCTTTAAACTGATCAACTCTAAATTAGGGAAGGAAAACTATTTAGAGACTTTAAAATGTCCAGCCCTCCAGAAAATACTGGATTTCTTGCATTCCCAAGTGGCCTTTCATACAGAAAAAAATATCAGCTCAGGATCTGAGACCAAATTCTTAGCACAGAGGAGATTTGCCCCAGAGGGATAGAGGGCAGGGAATAAAAGACAAAGATAGGAAACAGAGAACTAGGGAGAAGGGGAAGGGAACAAGGAAGAGAGGGCAGGATATTTGTCCCCTGAGGATCAAAGGCTGTCTCCTGATAGGTTGAGACAAAGGTGACACAGAGGAAAATGGCAAATGGGAGTGTTGGGATGAGGTGTTCGATTTTAATTGGGCATGTTAATTAGGTGAGCCGGAGGGGGCTTTTGATTGCTGGGCTTCAGTACTTTGACAGATGGACCTTGGTAGTGAGCCTCAGGAAGAGGAAGTGGTCAAATAAAGGGAATAGACCTTGGGGACCAGCTTTTGGAATGCAGTCCAACAGTTTTTAGCAGGGCCTACCAGAGTCGCGCTCACCACTCCAGCTGGCCAGAATCCCTTGACCCCTGCAAAGCAGAGGGTCTTTTTCCCGTGCGTCTCCTGCATGCAGGTGTCTCCTCACCTCCAATAGCACCATTCTTCAACTGCTAGCTCTTGTCTACTCCTGTTTGAGGGCTTTGACCGTTCTCCTATGCTATCTGTAGGACTCAAATGTTCCTGCCCTTTTATTCTTTCCTTGGCAGAGAGAATGAAGCCAATAAAGACCACCCCCCGAGACTGTATCAGCCCAAGTTCAACTCTAGTACCAAAAGTCAATAAAGGAGAGGAAAACTGAATACGGGGTGCACTTCTGGGATCTAGCACTTAGGAGGCTGAGGCAGGATGAACCCCTTGGGGGCCAGCTAGTGTTACAGAGTGAGATCGAAAAAGAAAGGGAAGAAGGAAGAGAAAAAAGAAAGAAGAAAGAAACTCAAAAAGGGGAATGAGGATTTGGTTAGGTTGGGATTGTGTTGAGGCCCTGGGTTTAGACTCCAGCACCATAGAAAACACTAGGTGTGGAGGTATACTCTTGTATTCCGTACTGGACAGGGAAGAGCAGGAAGGCCAGAAAGTCAGGGTTATCTGCTTCCTCTCCTGAGTGCCAATTGGCTATCAGCCTGTCTGGATTATGTGAAATTGTATCTAGAAAAAAATGGTGAGAGAATTTTAGCCATTTCCAGTGCCACACACCTATATAGTCCATGCTATTGAGAGACTAGGGCAGAAGGCTCTCTAGACCCCAGGAGTTCAAGGTCAACACGGATAATATAACAAGACATCCCAACACACGTACGCACGCACGCACGCACGCACATGGGTGCACTCATATAATCTCAGCACTCAGGAGGCAAAGGCAGGTTGCAGGCCTGCAAGAGACAGCCACTGAGAACTAGGATCGGACTAAGGGATGGCCTCACTTAGAAAAGGCCCAAATTGCTTAAAAGATAAAGGACAACGGCACACTTGAGGGAAAACTATATTCCCCAGAGAACAAAGAAAAGACTCACTTTGCTAAATACAGAAATGGACTCATTTAGGAGATAAGAAGTTTGTCCAAGTAGTTAAGGTGTATGTAATAGACTTTAAGATTTTAGCCAGAGAGACAGTAGAAAGTATAAGGTATGTCAATAAGTGAATGCTTAGCAAGCAAACAGGGCAAAGAGACCTAGAGAGTTTAGTGAAAAGTCAAAGTGAACTTCACTGAGATAAAACCAGAAAAATATAATCACAAGTATCTCCTAGTGCTTGTAGATACTTTTTCAGGAATAGATAGAAGCTTTCCTCGCCAAATGAGAGACGGCCTCTGCAAAATCTCCCCCCCCCCATTTGGAGTGCCCAAGGTAATCTGGTCAGACAAAGGCCCTAATTTCGTTGCCAAGGTAAGCCAGGGTGTGGCCAAGTATTTAGAGGTTGATTGGAAATTACATTGTATTTACAGACCTCAAAGTTCAGGACAGGTAGAGTAAATAAATAAAACTCTAAAAGAGACCCTGACCAAATTGACCATGGAGACTGGCGCAGACTGGGTGACACTCCTTCCCTCTTGCTCTCTTCAGAGCAAGAAATACCCCTTCCAGATTCAGCCTTACCCCTTTGAGATCTTATATGGGGCCTCAGCCCCCCTGACTGTATTAGATGATGTTACTGAACCAACATGTCATAGTAATAATGATTTGTATGCCAGGCTAAAAGACCTACAGGTGATACAGAAAGAAATCTGCTCACAGCTGACAGCAGCCTATGCCCTGGAGACCCCTGAGACATCCCATCAGTTCCAGGTCAGAGATTGCAGCTACACTGAGCCCAGACACTCGAGCATCGCTGGAAAGGACTGTACCTGGTGCTGCTGACCACCCTGACAGCTGTCAATTCTCAGCCCTCACCAGCCGAGTACTAGCTGTTGGGGCTGAGAGCTGGGACCTGGAGGGAAATTCAGTCAGGTTTGTCCTGGGTTCTATCAAGATAGGTGTGGGATAGGCTTGATTTCCATTACAAATGATGTAACATTGCATATGTTAGTACTCCTAACACTTCTTGGGACTGTGCCTCAGGGATCACAATCTGTATAAGTTTAGAAGTTCTAAAAGCTAGTCATGACCTTGGTGTGTAGGCTTAGATAGTGTCCAGATTGGATCCTGATGCTAAAGACTTAGTAAAGAAAAAGAAAAAAAAAAAGAGTTGAGAATTACTTAAGGCTATCTAGGTGCTACAAGGGCAGCACAAGGACATCTGCCCTTGCCCTGCAACGCAAGGCTTATAGAGAATTCAGAACTGCCATTGACTCAGATATAAAAAGAGTGAAAGAGTTTTTAGCTGACCTCCAAGAATACCTAACCTCCCTCTCAGAGGTAGTCCTTCAGAATAGAAGATTAGACCTGATATTCCTTAAAGGAGTCTGTGTGCTACACTGGAAGAAGAATGTTGCTTCTATGTAGACCATTCAGGAGTAATTAAAGACTCCATGAATAAACTTAGAGAAAGGTTAGACAAAAGACAGAGAGACAGAGAAGCACATCAGGGATGGTTCGAGAGCTGGTTTAGTAGATCTCCTTGGATGACTACTCTGATATCTTCCCTTATGGGACCCTTCTTAGTTTTGCTTCTGCTTCTGATTATAGGTCCATGTGTGTTAAAGAAACTAGTTAATAGGTTTGACACCTACAAAAGATAGAGACGCTCAACAAGGTTGGTTTGAGTCTTGGTTCACTCAGTCTTCCTGGATGACTACCCTACTTTCTGCTATATAGCTGGGCCATTACTAGTAATTTTCTTGGTTTTAGTTTTTGGACCCTGCGTGACAAACAGGTTAATTGCTTTTGTTAAAAATTGAGTGGGTGCTGTGCGGTTGATGGTTCTGAGACAACAGTACCAGTCAGTTAGGACAACTGGTGAGACCAAATACCAGACTTGATATCAAAATTCTAAGATTAGAATTACTTAGTAGAAGAAGAGGGGAATGAAAGGAAAATTATACAGATTTAAGGTTTAAAAATATGAAGTTAAAAGAAAATTCAGACTCAGGACTAAACACTGTGAAAAGCAAGTCCAGGCAGCCCCGCCCTGCCGCTAGGACTAACAGACCATAAAGATAAAGAAAAGGAATGCAGGAACCAGCCCGAGTTATCAGGACTGACCCAAACCATCTGGCAGAAAGGCACCTCCCCCAGCTTACTCAGAGTCACACCTTAAACAGATGTCCTTCAAACCCTGATACGCCCCTAGCTCCTAAAATCCTGCACGCTCCAGTCAATACGTACTCTCCTGCTGTGCTGAAATCTCACTGCCATGTTTAAATGAGCCAATCACCTATAGCCACACCAGAAATTAGCCAATGGTGTGTAAATCCCCAAACCCCTAACCTCCCTATATAAACCCCGAGTTTGGAGGCTCAAGGTCATTCCTCTGTCTCCTGTGTGAGATACGTGTGACCGGGATCCCGCTAAGACCCGGATCTCGTTAATAAAGCTACCTCATGCTTTTACATCAAGAATGGCTACTCGTGATTCCTGGGGGCACCCCACCCCGCGATCGGAGGGAGAGATGCAGTTCCCCGTTTTGGGGTACGCTCTTTCAAAATCAATATATAGCCAAGGACAACCTTGAACATCTGGTCCTCGGCTTGTACCTCCTCAGTGCTGAGATTCCAGGGAAGTGTAACCACATCTGTTTCACTTGGCACTAAGGACTGCACCCGCATTTATCACAGAAGTAATCTTCGTTTAGTTTAGTAGTTCTCAACTAAAGAATCTATATCCCAGCAGATGTTGTCACTGTCTAGAGAGATGCTTGGTTGTACTAACTGGGAAGACAGTACCATTGGCTTGGAATCTACACAGAGACTAAAGATATTCAATATTCTACCCCGTAGAAGATAGCTCTCATCGCTAACATTGAAAATATCCGTAACAGCACGGCATAGAAAACATGACATTCTGAGCACCCTGGTGTTACTGTTGACTGTGGGCTGTTGTCTGTATGCTGGTGAGGGCAGGCACAAGGTAAGGCCAGAGTCAGTGACTGGGCAGTGAAAAAGAAAGGGGGGCTCAGAATTTTAGAGACAGGACAGAGATTACGGAGGGAAGGAGGGAAGAAGGAGGAAGAGAAGGACGACGCAGATCCGCGTGGCTTTAAACAAGCACAGGTAGCTATGAATATCATATAAGGGATGGATTATTACAGGACGATTAGTCCAATCTAAGTGGGCAGCTTATATCAGTATCAGTTGACTCCAAGTTCTTTGTTTTGGGCATTTTATGGGGTAAGAGTTTACTGATGCAAATCTGACTGATAAATTACAAGTCTCTAATGTTTTGATTTTACTGGGTTACAGGGATTTGTGACAGCTAACGCAAGATGGGCGGTCACTGCATGGGGCTAGCTATGGTGGCAGTGAAACCACCGCTGGAGTCAGAGAGTAGCAAGTGCCAGTGTGGTGCATCTTTTTGTTTTTAGTATTTCCCGTGACAGTTGACTGTTAGCAAGGGGATCTACTACACCTGAAAAGGTAAACTGGAAGTATGTACATGTCCTGGGTTCATTCCCTAGCACCGCAAGGAATCAGGGAGGGGCCTCTCCTAACCTACTTAGCCAGGAACAGTATGTAGTGCATGGATAGCTATAATCACAGCTCTTTGCGGAGCAGAGACAGAAGGATCGAAAGTTCAAGACCAGCCTGGACTACGTAAGCAAAATCCAGGCCAGCAGGGCTACATGGTGAAACCCTGTCTCAAAACAACAAAAACTGTGTATGGTGACTCATGTCTATAATCAGTCCCAGCTACTTGAGTTCGAGGGCAGCCTAGGCAATTTAGATCTGTTAAAAAGGAAGCAGACGAGGGATGTAGCTTTGCCCTAGAATGCTTGACCAGCATGTGTAAGGTCTTAGGTTCAATACCCAGTACCACAAAAACAAAACACCAAAATACACACAGTGGATATTTTAGGGAGAACAATGGTCCTGCCATTCTTTATTTCTCATAATGATACAGTCTTCAAAAGAAAGAATTATATAGATTCTGATCAGACGTTCTTTTTACATTTGAACAAAAGAATGAATCTCTTAGTACTTCAAAAAATACCTTCAATGCGTAAGCGTACAATTATCATATGATAAACACCCAAAAAACTGGAGTAGGCTCACTTCGAAGTGAAACACACCTAATACCCATTAACAGCAGGAAAACATTCCCAGCCAGAGTCAGGGCTTCTCAGGAGCTCTAACTCTTTACCGCTGACCCACAATCAACCCATTTCTCCACCAACAGTTTAGGAGAACTTAGTTTTAAAATAACACAGCATCTTTTTCCCCCTGGTCAAATTGTTTCATTACAAAAAGCACATGGAAGTTTTCTTACTGATGATCAACAACTTTGAATACTGGTTTTTACTTTTTAAAACAATGAATCAAACTCCTTTCTGTAAGAAGATAAAAGCACAGTGAAATGATATCTTCATCTCATTTTCAAAACGCGGCAGTTCAGAATACAAAATAATTCAGGTGGCCAGCACCTAATTTATCCTGTATGTGGCAAAATTAAACAAAAAAGCCTTGGGTGGGACCTGCGTCTGTCCAGGCACTTGAACACAAGGTTTTGTTTTGAGACAGAGTCACACATAAGTAACCCCAGGCCAGCCCCAAACTATGTAGCTGAGGCTGGCCCTAAGCTCCTGATCATTGTGTCTCTACCTCCCAAATGCTGGAACTTCAGGCTTTAGTCACCATGCACGATTTAGAATGCAGTTGTTGGGTTTCTTATTTTTTTTTTATTATTTTTAAATATTTGTGTGCATGCGCCTGTGTCCCCAAGTACCAGTGAGACCTGCTGGAGTAGGCTGTCCTACATGGGGCTGAGACCTTGGTCCTTGTGAGTAGCAAGGGCCCTAACTGCTGGCTCATCATTTCCCCAGACCCCGCCTGCTTTTGTGGGTGCCGACGTGAGTTCAGACGCTGCAGTGCATGTGGCGATGTGCAATGACAACTGTCATGAGTCCTTGTACCTCGAGTGTGCTGGGAGTCAAACTTGGGTGCCAGCCTTGCTCAGAGGGCGTTTAACCTACTGAGCCATCCCATTTATCCAGAACATGTTTTTTGTTTTCTTATTTTTGTCAATGTTTCATGAGTTGTGGTGTTTTGCCTGCATATGTCTCAGTGTGGGTGTGAGGGGTCATGTGGGTGCTGGGAATTGAACCTGGGTCCTCTGGAAGAGCAGCCAGTACTTTTAAGCTCTTTAGCACTGAGCCATCACTCCAGTTCCCGGAATAGGTTTTTAAACTTACTCCCGACTTTCATATTGCTCTAAATTAAGCTAGATTGATTGGCAAGGCAATAGTTACCAGTGCTCAGAACTGTGCTGTATTTTCCCCCTGCTAATGATCAATTTCTAAAAACTTACTGTATCATTGACTCAGACTGGAGGGAGAGAGGTTGCAAAAGTCTGTTACTTGTTAGCAGCCGAGAAGAGAGAGTTTGAAGTCAGTAAGGAAAGCAAGAGTGTGACCCAGCCCTGGCCTTATGCATAACAACAGTTCCCAGTCTGACTCAACACGGAAAGATAAGTGAGGGAGTGCCAGGGCTGCCCCGAAAACCTTTCCCTCCCCAGCTTTAGATCTACCCAGTGACCTTGTCCTGAGTGAGAAAACAGTAGCAATATCAAAGCAGTTATGTTAAATTCACTAGAGACATTTTAGAGGCCAGAGCCCACATCTAAGTCCCAGCACTTGAACCAAAGTTCAAGGTCAGTCTGCTTTACAGAGTGAGTTCCAGACCAGCCGGGCACACGGATGAGAACCTGTCTCAAAAAGGTGGGAAGAAATCATGGCACCATGATTATGACAATGTTTATGTACAACAAATGATGCATATAAATTATTACAATATAAACTGTACTATGTTTATTTGTGTGTGTGTCGGGGAGGGGGTGCACATCATGTTTGCACTTGTGGGAGCTAGTTCTCCTTCACAAATGTGGTCACAGGGATCAAACTCTGACTCTCAGGCTTGGCAGTGAGTGCCTTTACCTACTGAACCATATTGCCAGCCCTTTACAAAAGGTAGTTTTAAGTCAACATTTCATCCTCAGGAGTTGATGTCTATAGTGTTTGTTACTTTTTCTTAATTCCAAGATGGAAACCCTAGTAAGTGTCCTGAATATAACATTGAAGAATCACATGTGAAAAAAAAATGCCAATACTAAGATATACACATTACTTGAACTGGCAGATAAAAGGGAGAGAGTAGAGCACAATCCAACTGTTTTTGAAAAGAGGGAATTGCAGGCATGGTAACACATACGTGTATCCTTACACACAGGAAGCTGAAGCAAGAGGGTCTCTTGTTAGTCCATCCTGGACTACCGTGGCTACCAAGCCTGGCCATTTTTATCTTTACAACAAGCATACAGCTGTTTCCTGGCTCTCTCCTTGAAACAATAACCACCTTAATAGCAGTCACCGTCCTTAGAGCCTTTCTTCTGGAATGAGAAAAGGGGGCTGGTTGAGACAGGGTCTTGTGTAGCCTAGGCTGTCCTTCCACTGTAGCTGAGGAAGACCTCCTTACAGGCATGGGCATGAGCTACCACCCCCCAGCTTCCAACTGTGGTTTGAAATACTATTGCCTACAGAAAGAAACAAGGCTTCTTAGAGAGTTGCTGATCTCAGGTCCATAGAAGGAAACACATTCAACGTGGAGGACCTGGCTGTAGTAGGAGACAGCAAGGAAAGTAATAGAGTTTAAGAAGATTGGCCAGCCTTCAAGGGATGGCCAAAGAGAACTGAAGTTGAACCTTAATAAAGTGACATTTGTAACAGATGGAAGTCTACTCACAGATGTCTAAATATATGGGTTCATAATGCTTTTGTTTCTTTGGCTTTGAGACAGGGTCTTATACTATAGCCCAGGCAGGTCTGCAACTACCTGTGTAGTCCAGGCTGGCTTTGAACTGTAATCCTGCTCTGCCTCCTAGCCATACACACAAAACTATCCATGAGCAATGTTCCTTATAACACGTTAGGCTATACATCCTGTATCTGGCTTTTAGTGTGTGCTTTATTTTATACTTTTTAAGATGTTAAAATGAAAAACAAAGCTTGGATGTTCCCCTCAAAATCACCAATGTGGAAACTAATGTGAATACCCGTAGATGGGTCTTAGAAACCGTCTACACTACAAAATACTTCCAAGTAATAAGCTACAAGCATTTGAAAAATAGTCTATCAAATTTTTATATGTGCAAATATAGTGTGTCAATAGTTAAGTTCACCTATTTTTTTCCTTTTTTAAGTTTTTAAATGTTTTAATTTTTTTTTCATGGTCTTATTAGCTAACCCATTAACTGTGGCTGGTCTTACACTCCTGACCTGTGTTCACCTCCTGAAGACTTGGATTACAGGCGTGCTTCACCAGGCCTGGCTAAGAATACACTTCAAACACAGAATTTGTTACGGTATTATGTACTGTAATTTGGTTAAATTGGATTTTGGGTGACTTCAAATTCTTTCCTTTCCTCCTTTCTCATTAGACTATTCATGTTCTTTATTGGAGATGAGAGCATGAGAATTTGACTAAATTTCAGACTTCCTTTAATGTCCGTATTTTGTTCCTTTCTCAGTCTTCTTACATAGAACAGAGATTGGCTTTTCTCACTTAACCATGATGATGGCTGGGAATATGTAGGGTTATACACAGCACCACTGATGTACACGTGAAGCTCCTCCATCACATAGCCAGCCTGTGCTGTGTCTCTTCCGTCTGCTAGTGGCTGACGGAGGCCGTTCCTTGTGGTTAAATGTCTAATAAACTCAAGAACGTAAAGGCAGATCCAAACCAGAATGAAAACAGTTTTTGAATGCAACGTAACAGAGACAAGCGAATAACACTGTAGTACATGCTTCTCCATCAAGCATCGGCAATTTCTCTCCAGTCCTTCAAGCAGCATCTTTAGTGGTAGGAGTGATTGGTCCCCATCCTATTCATAAAATTATGTGGTGTTTGACTGATTCACATATTCAAGAAGCGAGCGGTCTAACACTCTGCGAATAATGGCTTCCTCAATTATATCAAAATCCTATAATGCAGAAAAATGATTAGAAATAGTCAGTAGTGTTTCAGAACTGGGAGGAACACCACAATGCAATGTTCATTGCTCAGGAAATAAATCCTCTGTTACATGGCCTATCCGACTTTCCAGAAGCTTGTCATAGAACTTACTTTGAGGTTACTGTTTCCTGTTTGACTTCCGTGGCCTTTCAACTGTTGTTATCAAGTCTTTTTTTTTTCCCCTTTAATATTTATTTATTTATTTTATGCATATGAGTGCACTGTAGCTGTCTTCAAACATACCAGAAGAGGGCATCAGATCTCATTACAGATGGTTGTGAGCCACCGTGTGGATGCTGGGAATTGAACTCAGGACTTCTAGATGAGCAGTCAGTGCTCTTAACTTCTGAGACATCTCTCCAGCCCTTGCTACAAGTCTTAATGAATCATTTATAGTGAACTAGACACCTGGGTTGGAAATATGTCTCAGTGGTTAAGACCACATAGTGCTCTTCCTGGGGACCCTAGCTCATTTCCTAGCCCCCAAATGTGATGGCTAAAAAACTCCATTTGTCCTAGGCATCCATGTTGGTACCTAATAGCTGTTTGTCTCTTACTTAAGTTCCTGGCAACCCTGACTCCTTGACCCCCACCCAGAAATGTATGGCCGTGACCATCTGCTTGTTATGCTATGACCAGCTGCTGATTCTGGCTTCTGTAATCTGCCTGTGCAGACATCAAGGTCACCTTGACCATAAAATCTTGGCAGAGCAGAACAGCTCTTGTGGTTTACACCTTTAAAAGCTCTTTCTGCATCTGCTTCTGCGTGGTCAGGTTAGAGACTGTAGGCCTTGCTCGTAGCCTTAATAAATTTGCTTTAATTATAATCTGAATTATGTCTGTAGGTCTTTCCCCAGTGGTCATGAACTCCACAATAGCACATACCCACCAGGGAATCTGATGCCCACATTTGACTGCCTTGGGCACTCCCTCCCCACATACACATATACATGTAAATAAAAAGTACATTAAAACTTAAAGATTTAGAAAAATAAAAGAAAGAAATTCTGGTCAAGATGTTACCTATATTTCACACATATCAGGAATAAAGTTACACATTCCTGCTAGTTTTCTAGTGACAGAGTTGAATAACTAGTATTTTCCTAGAATGGTCAAGACCCTAGGGTTGATCTCTAGCATTGGACAAAAAAAATAAGGCTACCTCTAGGATTCAGAATGCTAACAGTGGGCTGGAGAAATGGTGCAGTGCTTAAGAACACTGGCTGGACTTCCAGAGTTCCCCAGTTCAATTCCCAGCAACCACATGGTGGCTCACAACCATTTGTAATGTAATCTGATGCCCTCTTCTGGTGTGTCAGAAGATAGCAACAGTGTACTCATAAAAAGAATGCTAAGGGGCTGGAGAGATGGCTCAGCAGTTAAGAGCACCCGACTACTCTTCCAGAGGTCCTGAGTTCAATTCCCAGCAACCACATGGTGGCTCACAACCATCTGTAAAGAGATCCGATGCCCTCTTCTGGTGTGTCTGAAGACAGCTACAGTGTACTTATATATAATAAATGAATTAATCTTTAAAAAAAAAAAGAATGCTAAGTTATATTTATTTTTCATTTATGGAGAGAAAATGTAAGTAAAATGTCCTTCTCGCTTCATTTTACTTTTTAAAGTGAAATGTAGACTTCATATCAGCTCTACTATAAATAAAACAAAAAATGGCTGCTCCAGCTCATTTTTTGTCTGTTGATATAGTAACTTATCGTGAGGCCCTGGCTGGCCTGGAGCTCACTATGTAGACCAGGCTAACTCAGAGAGCTCACCTGCCTCTGCCTCACAAGTGCTGGGATCAAAGGCGTGCACCATCGCAGCTGATTAAAGAAGACTGCTTCAACATTAGTAGTCAGTTTTACAAAGCACTTGACTGTCAGGACTTTCTCCTTAATGCCAATACTTAACGCTCACTTTTTCTTGCATACTTTTACCCATGGGGATTATAAAAAGTAAGTCTAACGCAGACTGCACAGAAATATAATGTAAAGGGTAGATATATACTTACTATGAAATCGTCGTAAAACAAAGTGTGGCTGACTTGCAAATGTCTAATTAAACTGCCACTGAAGGTACTTGGGCTTTCATTGGGTTGTGAATGGCAAAGTGGGCAGAACTGGAAAGAAGGAAAGACAAGTAGTTCAATAACAAGTTTTAAATAATTATCAATGCTAGATTTTTAAAGAAGTTGCCATTGAATGTGAATCTTAACTATGAATCTGTTGGACACACATCAACATTGTTGGTTTAGTTTCATGGTGTGTGATGTGTGTGTGTTCATGTGTTTGTGTGTATATGTACAGGATCATGTGTGCGCCTGTCTGCGTGGAGGTCAGAGGTCAGAGGTCAATACCCTCAGTTATTCTCACCCTGTGTTTTTAATTTATTTTTATTTTTCATTTCCACTTCATATATTTAAGTTGTCATCCTTTTTTAAAGGACTTTATTTAAAATGATTTACTGACTTTTATTTTATGTGAGTGAGTGTTGGCCTGCATGTATAATATGTGTATCACATGTATGATGTGTGTGCCACATCCATGCTGGGTCCCATGGACCCCGGAAGAGAACATGAGGTACCCTGAAACTAGAGATAAAGCTTGCTGCAGGCTACCACATAGGTAAGTGCTGAGCCTGGAACTCCTCTGTAAGAGCAGCAAGTGTTTTTAAACACTGACCCAGCTCTTCAGCCCCTCTTTCAATATATTTTTTGAGCCAGAGCTTCTCATTGAGCCTGAAGCTAAGCATTTAGTCTAGGTTAGCTGGCTGGCCAGCAAGTTCCAGCAATCTACCTTCTCTGTACTCCTTCCTAGTCCTGGGGCTACAGCAGGTTTTAGGGGAGCACTGGGGATCAGAACTCAGATCTTCCTGCTAGTGTGCAGACATTCTACTGACTGAGGTTTTTAGTGACTGAAACCCCAGCACTGTTTGGTTTTGTTTCTCACATAGCTAGAGCAAGCTTTCAATTCACTGTGGCTAAGGCTAAACTTAAACACCTGTCTACTACTATGCTTAGCTCAATAACAAAATTTATATTTATAGCCAGGAAGATCTGAGTTCAAGACCAGTCTGGTCTACAAAGAAAGTTCGAGATCAGCTAGCGCTACACAGTTAGCCCTCTCTTCATCTGAGTATCTTCCCCCACCCACCATCCCCCTCCTCTGTCTCTCTCTCTCTCTCTGGTTTTTCAAGACAGAGTTTCTCTGTGTAGCCCTCGCTGTCCTGGAACTCACTCTGTAGACCAGGCTGGCCTCAAACTCAAGAGATCCACCTCCCTTTGCCTCCCAAGTACTGGGATTAATGGCATGGGTCACCATTGCTTGGCTATCTTTTTCTTAACAATTAGAAAAATGTATAGGGTCTCACAGTTGTAGAACTACGAACCTGAAAAATCACCATGTAGTCCAGGCTAGTCCTAAACTCACAAGAGTCCACATGCTTTTCCCTTCCAAAGGCCTGTAGCATCATGCCCAGCCACACAATATCAAAGAAAGTTTCTCGGAGCTGGTGAAAAGCTCAGAGGGACGCCAGTTGTGCCAAAAGTTCCCTCATCCCAACTTGTGAACTGTGTGTGATAAATACATGTAGTAATTTTAGAAACTGGAAAATAAGTAAGCAGACTTCCTGATGAACTGTTTCTCCGTGGGAGGAGCAGATACAGTTCCAATCCTGTAGCCCAGGCTGGCATGAACTCTCTGTGTAGCCCAGGTTTGCCTCAAACCTACAGCACCTGTCCTTCATCACCTCTCAAGCGCTGAGATCACAGGCATGAGCCACCTAAACTCCAACGCTACAGACAGACAGACAGACAGACAGACGGTAGATCAGAATCATTACCACAGGCCTCCTTTCTGATCTGTGGTGGATAATACAATGATCCAGCAAGCAGTCTTCATCCAGTTCTCTCTGACAAAATGGACACACGCATCTGGAAATAGCACAGAATCACAATCACTTAAATAGTGGTCAGCTAGAGCGGCCACCTAGTTAGAAATTTCAAAAGGAAAAGAATTGTATAGCCCACAGCTAGGTTAGTCCCCCTCCCCTTTTTTTCCAGAGCTGAGGACTGAACCCAGGGCCTTGCACTTGCTAGGCAAGTGCTCAAGTGCTCTACCACTGAGCTAAACCCCCAACCCCTAGTTCCTTTTTTTTTTTTTTTTGTAGGTCGGGTTCTCACTACACAGCCCAGGCTTGCCTTGGTCCTCCTGCTTCTAGCTCCTACGTGCCAGGATTATGGCTGTACACCACCACATGTAGCTTGCTTTTCTGACTGTTTTAAGACAAGAGTCTTGCCATGTAGCTCAGGCTTTCCCCAAGCTCTCAGCCATCCCTCTGCCTCAGCCTCCCGGAATGCTGCGATTACAGGCACGTCATCACACTGGGATGAGGTTTTGTTTGGATCTCCTTGTGGTGTTCAAACTGTCCTCAAAGTTACTACACAGACCTTCTGCTGGCTTGGCTCCCTGCATACTGGTTATACTCATGAGCCACTGAGCTTAGTTTTACAATTCCTTGTTATGATTTTAATTAGCAAAAGAAATTAAAGTCAGTTCCCGTGTATTTTAAATTTTTCATAAACTCCATGAACTTGCAGTCAAAGCCATATTTTCTCAACTTATTTTTTAGCCTTTCTTCCTCCCCACTGATCAATCTAGCAGAAGCTGTACTCTGTTTACAGCAAAAAAAATATTCAATTTAAAATTCATGGCACCATCTGTAAAGCAGACCCTGCGACGACAGGTGCATTAGCAGGGCAATTTCAAGTAAAGTGAAAGGAACAGAGGAGTCTTTGGATTTCTAGGTTAACATGCATGCATTTGAGGCTGGAGAGGCCGCTCCGTGGTTAAAAGCACTGGCTGCTCTTGCAGAGGACTCAGGTTCAGTCCCCAGTACCCACGTGCGGTTCAAAACTGTTCATAACTCCAGTCCCAGGGCAGTCAACAGTCTCTGACCTCTACAGGATCCTGCACCAGCACGGTGCCGACATATATTTGGGTACAGATACATACACACACACACACACACACACACACACACACACACACACACACACACATTAAAAAAGAATAAAGGTAAGACTTGGGTACTGAAATCCCATTTTGAGTGGCTTTCCACACAGGAGTACCTCACTCTGTAGCCCAGGATGGCCTCAGAGTCACAACTCTTGCCTCAGCCTCCCAAGTGCTGACCTTACATTCCTCATAGACACGCTGAATTTAGCATGGCGTTCTACTGTACTCAAACAAACCTTGCAGTGGTCTCTCCAAGCTCTTGCAGTGGGCCGTATTTATCGATGTACTTCTCACACGTCCTTATGTGCGCCCTCATGTCACTGAGGCAAACCTACACAAAGCAAATTCGAGATAAAACTCCTGTTGGCAAGGGCCCTCCTGCAACCTGGCTTCATAACTTTCAAATCGGGTTACACTGGGACAGTTAATGAATTGGATTTTTTTTTTTCACAAAATACTCACCAAGTACAGGCCTTCTTATTAAAGAGTAATGCATGTACTTTGGTGGTGGCCCACACTGTTAATCCCAGCATTGGAGAGGCAGAAGCAGACAGATCTCTAAGTTTGGGTCCAGCCAGGTCTACAGATGGAGTATCAGGACAGCCAGAGCCACCCAGAGAAACCCTGCCTTGAAAAACCGAAAGGTAATAATAATAGTAATAAATGTGATAAATGCTGTGCTTATGACTGAGGGGGCTTGAGACGCCATATGAACAACAATGCCAACAACCAGAGCTTCCAGGGACTAAGCCACTACCTAAAGACTATACATGGACTGACCCTGGACTCTGACCTCATAGGTAGTAATGAATATCCTAGTAAGAGCACCAGGGGAAGGGGAAGCCCTGGGTCCTGCCAAGACTGAACCCCCAGTGAACGTGATTGTTGGGGGGAGGGCGGTAATGGGGGGAGGATTGGGAGGGGAACACCCATATAGAAGGGGAAGGGAAGGGGTTAGGGGGATGTTGGCATGGAAACCGGGAAAGGGAATAACAATTGAAATGTAAATAAGAAATACTCAATTTAATAAAGATGGAAAAAAAATGTTGTGCTTATAATCTCCTAACACTTCAGAAACTAAATATTGAGATTCTAAATTGTTCCTTCTAAAAAGCATACTTTTTTTTAAAAAAAGGAAAAAGCCAAAAGATGTTTAGTAACAAAGGATGTTTTGCATATTGCTATGCAAATAGGTTTTGTGGGAAAAAGACAAAAACTAGGTGAAAAGAAAGAGTAAGAATAAGGAAAGAAGAAAAACATTCCACAAGATGAAAAGAAATGGAGATGAGAATTGAATGTATTCTGCAAGTGTCCATCATAAACTAAAGGCTCACACATTAAGTGAAGTAGTAAATGCCATCGATGAGTGACATGAACAGTGTTGTATGAGTTCACGATGCACACCATATTTAATAGAGCCATCAAGGCTAACATAAGCCACCGCTCTTGTAATTCATCTTCTTCAGTGCAGGATGAGGAGCCACGCCCACACTCGGAGGGCTCTGTTGATAGTGTAGTATACAGGCCGCTCAGAAATGCCGGTTAAGATCTGCTGGAGAGGGCTGGAGAGGTGGCTCAGTGGTTAAGAGCACTGACTGCTTTTCCAGAGGTCCTGAGTTCAATTCCCAGCAACCACAGGGTGGCTCACAACCATCTGTAATGGGATCTGACGCCCTCTTCTGGTGTGTCTGAAGACAGTGACAGTGTACTCACATATTTAAAAAAAAAAAAAAAAAAATCTACAGGAGACAATGTCTCGCAGTGGCCACTAGGTGACAGCCTACGGCCAGCCCAGGCTGCCCAAACTTCTGTTGCAAGTTCAACTTCAAAAACTACCACGTGATGGAAATAGCCACACACATTTTGGTGTACACCTTTAACCCCCGCACTTGAAAGGCAGAGGCAAGCGATCTATACCAACTTGACCTACATAGTGAGTTCCAGGCCACGTAGGTCTACTCTGGTGCACACATAATCCTCAGTACCTAGGATGCTGCAGCAGGGGGATCACAAGTTCCAGGCTAGACTAGGCTAAGACCCTGGGTTTTCTTTTTTAAGTGTACTCTTTGTTCAAGAAAAACGAGCTTTCCTTAGAAAGATCACCAATCTGGGGACTGTACATGGAGAGATTGACAGATTTACAATGTACACATACATACATTATGTAAGGTACTGTTGCAGAGATGATAGACAATGAAGTGCTTGCCTGTTCTAATGCTGCAGATAATTCCACAGAGGAACAGAGACGTGAGGGCAGGTAGCTAAGAAGTTCCTCTGAGAGGAACTCAGGATAGTAAGGCCAGGCTGCAAGGAGGCTGCAAGGAGGCTGCAAGGAGAGGAGAGCTGCTGCCCTGGACAGTGAAATATGACAAGCTTCAACTCGTTGCAGGAACAGGCAGCCTTCCAGGACAGAAGGGTAGCCTAGAAAGCAAGACACTGGCACAGCGTTCCTCAAACATTAATTACAATCCTGTGACGGATCAGATACAAGAAGAGAGTCTGACGGGGGACTTCATCCAGGGTCTGAGAGAACGCCGTTTTAGATAGACAACTACGGTAAGGTTGTCCATGTGTGGCCCCCTCCACACACAATAAATAATTAAAAGTAAATAAATAACAGAAACAGGAAGAGAGAGAATTAGTGTTGGATATCAGGATGCTTGTCCCCAAAGATTATGTACAGATTCTGGTCAGGTGGCCATGATAGATTATTCCTACATGTATAAATATTTGTAAATGCACCAAGGCCTTAGTAGATAAGAGTTGGGTACAAGGTTACAGAAGATGCTATGCTCCTTGTGTGTCTTTGCTTCAAAGGCCATGGCGATGGCTGACATAGGGAGGGAGAGAGGGGGTCCATTCAGCTCACTGGGAAAGATTGAAAGGAGTCTAACAGGGGAAAAGGACCCGGGCAAGAAGAGGTCCAGGTAACCAAATCAAATCAGTCACTTGGTGGGGCTGGGGGGAGGAGAGGGCTGAGAGCCATAATCGTCTTCCTGCTACCTCAGTCAGAAATAATTCCTTAAGGGCCAGGGGGAAGGGGGACGATATCCAGTTGGTTTCCAGGCTCTGAGGCAAGGGGAGAGAGTAGGCATGCTCTTTGACTGCCTGGGACTGACTTTTTGTTTGGGGTATTTGTTGTTCTGTGACACTGTATTGTTACACAGCCCTGGCTGGTCTGGAACTTGCCATGTATCCTGGGCCAGCCTTGAACATGCAACAGATCCTCCAGCGTGCTGAGATTAAAGGCAAGAGCTACCTACCACACATGGGTTTTTGTATGTTTTCCTTTTTTTTTTTTTTTAAAAAAATTCCACATTAAAAATGTTATTTTCCCAGCTCTGGATGGTGATAGGAAAATAAATGAATGAAGTAAGAGTTCGAAGTCTCAAAAAGGATGTTTAAAAAGCTGGTGGAGCTACAGAATAGGTTCATATCTAGCACAGAGAACTTAATGACTCTGTCTCAAAATCAAAAGAAAAATGAGGACTGGGGCTCTGGTTCGGTGGTATAGCACCTAGCATGCAGGAAGCCCTGGGTTCAACCTCCAGTGCTGTATATACACAAATACTAAAGGCGCTGTCGTGGTGGGGCCTGCATGCAACCCCGGCACTTCCAAGGCTGGATCTGGAGATAGCAAGTTTAAGTCCTCCCTGGGCTACAGAATGAGACCCTGTCCCCAAAGCTGGGGAGCTGGAGAGCTGGAGAAGGTGTAATTTCACTGGAAACCTTTGCTTGTAATGGTGGTTGTGTTACTCACCAGAGTTCCACACTCAGTACAGTTCTGGTATTCTGACTTCATCCTCTTGGCGATGTCAGTTGCGGGCACTCCCTCTGAAGGAAGGTACGCGCGGCAGTATGGGCATGTCCACTTATTATTGTTCTTTATACTGGTTGCAATGCAAGAGCGGCAGAACCTACTCGAAAGAAACAGAATACATCAGAGATACGGCTCAGCACCTGAGTTCACGCTGTTCTTCTAGAGGCCCAGAACACCTATACTCATATAGGCAATACTCACACATACACACATACACATAAAAATTAAAAAAAAAAATCATAGTAGTCCACGATTTTAATTCTAACACTCAGAAAGCAAAGGCAGGTAGATCTGTGAGTTCAAAGCCAGCCTGGTTTATAACAGGTTCCAGCATAGCCAGGGCTGCACCACAAGTCTTCTCAGAAAAGAAGGCCGAGGTATCTGGACTTGGTTACAGCCCATCCAACCACTCCCAGGTAAAAAGACAGAATCTAAGTCCTACCTGTGGCCTGGTGTGGAGACCCAAAACGTTAATCAATCCAGTTGGGCCTGCCAATCAACTCAGACAGGTAAAAAGATGGGTGGGATAATTGTCCCATCACTGCGGTGACGGACTTTTAATGTAGTTTCCCCTCTCAGAAACCCCACCCGGAAGTAGCTGCTTTGGAAGTCAGCATTTCTCTGAATTACCCAGAAAAATGTAATGTCTTCTCTTTCATGCTCTCACTGATGTTCTGGGCCCTCTCTGTCTCTGCTTCTGCTGCATGGCTGCTTGCCGAACATAGATCCTAACTCAAAAGGCGTGACTTTCTCCCCGTGTCTAAATTCTTTTATGAGTGAGACTAAGAATCCGAAGGGGTTGTGTGTGTAGAGAGATGGCTCAGTGGTTAATAGCACTGGCCGTTCTTGCAGAAGACCCAGGTTCAATTCCCAGCACCTACATGGTAGTTCATAGCCACCACTAACTCCATTCCCTAGGATCTGATGTCTTAGGATCTCCACAGGGACTGGGCAAGCAGGTGGCAAACAGAGCTCATACAATAAAAATAAGTATATCTATCTAGCTGGGCAGTGGTGGCCTTTAATCCAATAACTCAGGAGGGAGAGGCAGGTAGATGTCTGTGAGCTCGAGACCAGCCTGGTCTACAAAGTAAGTGAGTTCCAGGACAGCCAGGGCTACAAAGAGAAACCCTGTCTCAAAAAAAACCAAAGGGGATGGGGGGGGGGGGTGGGAGAGAGGAGAGAGAGAGAGAGAGAGAGAGAGAATCTGAAAGGAGACTCAGTTTTCCCAATAATATCTTTACCCCTGGGATCTACTGGGGATTACAGTAGTAAGCCTGGCTGAAGGTGTATTCTTGTTTTCTTTGTTTGCTTTTTAGAAAGGGGTCTCATTGTGTACTCTTGGTTTGCCTGAAACATATTACAAAGATGAGGACGGCTTCAAACTCACAGATATCTACCTGATTCTGCCTCCTAAGTGCTAGAATTAAACGGATGGGCCACCAAGTTGTGGTAGTTGGAATGTGCTTGGTCCATGGGAAGTGGCATTATTAGGAGGTGTGGCCTTATCGAAGGAAGTGCATTACTGTGGGGTGGGCTTTGAAGCCCCACTCATGCAGGAGAGTCAGTCTTCTCCTGTTGCCTTTGGAACAAGATGTAGAGCTCTCAGCTCCTCCTGTGCCATGCCTGCCTGGATGCTGCCATGTTCCCACCGGGATGATAATGGACTGAACTTCAGAACCAGTAAGCCAGCCCCAATTAAATGTTACTCTTTTAAGAGTTGCCTTGGTCATGGTGTTTCTTTACAGAAATAGAAACCCTAAGACACACGTAAAACCTTGAAAGTATATCCTTTTTAAGAGTATTTTTACGAATGGTTCAAACATTCAATTAAAAGAAAAAAAAATAACATTCCAAATACAATTATCAATGGCTACAACCTGAATTCTCTGCTTACACGACTTATGTCCTGGTAGATGACAACTGACTCTATGGGAAGCTGGATATGAGACTGCAGGAGTACGAAGTCTGGTAAGACCTGAGGTTTTATGCTGGGCATGGTGGCACGACTCTAATCTTTGCACTTGGGAGGTGAAGGCAGGGAAATCAAGGTCACTCTGAGGTAAATAGCTAGATTCGGTCTAGTTTAGCCTCAAAAAGCAAACAAATAAATAAACAGAAGCCAATGGGGCATAGGAAGCAGAGGAATGAGATAAAAACACGGGGAGATTCTTTGTCAAATTAGAGGGGGAAAATTAAATCAGCACAGTAATATACCTCTCTAATCCCAGTACTTGGGATTTCAGCCAACCTGGGCTACATATGAAAGTTTTAGGATAGCCTGAGCTACAATACAACCCCTTTCCTAACAGGAAAAAACAGTGGTAAGCATACAAGGGAACCTGGAGAAGAACTGGGAACACTCCTAATAGTAACAAAAACTACAACAGCTAGGAACTGCACTCGGCTGGCATTCAGAAATGCCAGGAATCTCAGGGCATAATCTCAGCTGTGCTGAGAGAGAACGTAGACAGAGGACCAGCCTTAACTCAAGATCACACGAGTTCAGGGCCAGCCGGGGTACTGATCCAGAGCACCATGAAAAAAGACATTATTTTCAGTTGAACATGTGAACCACTTGCAGTATGTGCTCTTCAAGAATATATATACTCTCAGCCCTTGAGACCTCTCTCAAAACATAAGCCAGGCCCAAGGCTAAGAGTCCTAGTGAGGCATTCAGAATTAAGCAGGAGGTTTAACCTTCCGAAGGTCACTGGAGGCCCTGCAGAAGAATGAGCCATCTCATATACTTTCAAGTTTATAATACCTCTATTCAAGAGGGGCGGTGCCTTAAGCTGGGGGCGAGAGCACAAACCTGTAACCCTGACCCTTAGGAAGAGGATCAGAAGTCCGACATGAGCCTCACCAAGTTCAAGACCAGCTCGAGGCGTATGAGATCCTGTCTCTAAAGTAGGTTAGGAGTGTACTTCAGTTGTCTTGTCACACAAGCAGCCCTGGGTCTCATCCCCACCTCTGTGTAAACTAGACAAGGTGGCACATACCAGTCTCATATAATCTCAGAAGTCCAGAGACCGAAGGAGAAGGAGTTCAGGGTCATGTTAGTGAGTTACTGGCTGCCTGATCCCAAAGTTGATTCCAGAAAGCGGGTGGGGCTGATGGGGCTAGCCATCGGACAGACATTGACCACAAAGGACAGGAGGTGATTTGTCAGTGTACGGGAACTAACGATCTCAATCCGGACTGTGCTGTTGTTACAGTGTGAACAATGGCGGCAATTCATCAACCCACTCTGCACTACGTGAGTCAGAGTGTATCACCTCACTAACCCCGAGAAGCAAAACAAAAATAATTCTGTGATGGCAGGGAAATCCCAGTAACACTGTGACGAAGATCACGGGGCCACTTAGAACACAAGGCCCCTCCTCCACAACTCAAGCACAATAGGAGCTGCTCAGAACACGGTCAGAAAGTTGACACAACAGCCAGTTTAGGAGAAATTGCCCAATAGAGACTTTTCTGGGAATTGCTGGAGTTCCCATGAGTAAATCACACTGTGGTGTCCTGGCTGTGGTGTCTTGAGGCTTGGCTGGTTTGTACTGAGTATTTGTATGCACTAAGTGTTTGAATGCTCATAGACAGTAATACACACAAAGCCTGGGTGCTGAGGTACATGCCTATAATCCCAGCATTTGAAAGGTGAAGGCTGGAGGGGCCATAGTTCAAGATCAACCCCAATGGTGTAAAAGGTTGACCAGCCTAAACTCTATTAGATCCTTTCTCAAAAGGTGTGATGTCTTTCTGCCACAAAGACAGAAAGTGGAGGGGAACTGGGGAATGAACACTAGGGAAAGGAGTTATTCAATTGTCTACCCTGACCCCACCCGGGGGGCTGTGAAGAGGGGAATCACAAAAAGAGGGATCAACCCAAGAGAATATAGTTAAGACTAAAAGCTGATCATGGATGTAATGGGATACCATCTTGAAGAAGATCTCACTCCACCCCAGAGTGGTGGCATACTCCTTTAATCCCAGTACTTCAGAGGCAGAGGCTGGAGGATCTCTGTGAACTGAGGACCAGGCTGGTCTGCCGGTCAGTCAAGACTACAGAGTGAAATCCTGTGTCCAACAGCAACAGTCTGGCTTCTTGTTTTCAAACCTCTGAATGCAGTCAGGGAAATACCGAGTGGTAAGAAGCCACCATGGGTTGTCTGACCCCCACAGGAACGCTACAGCACACACACCCTTCCACATACACTGCACATAAAACAAATAAATGTAATTTTTAAATGAAAAAACAACCGCCACCACTACCACCAACAAAAAAAGCTTCTGAATACATTACCAGGGCTTTGGAATCAGATTTCACACAAACCCAACCTCCTGGCTTTGCTGGTCTGACTTTTCTTACTAGCCTGGTACCACTCCAGTGCCATCTCCCAGGATGCTTGGGGTAAAGCCCCTCTCTCTGGGGAGTGTGGTCCTTCCCTCCAGCACTGACCCCATCCCTCTTGTAGCACAGCAGGAGAAAACCAATAAGGAAATCCAGAATGACTCAACCAACTCGGAAACCAGCTGGAAACTTAATTACATCACTCCTATTTGTTATTTTATGAACCCCCATTTATTTCCCTAAAGTAATTAGCCAAAATCCCCTGTAACGAAGAGGCCGGCAGAGTGCTGGAAGGAAACAGGAAAACACAGCCAAGGACACTGGACAGACTTATGTCCCCAGTCTCAGAGCAAAACTAAACTCTAAATGAATTCAAACAGGAAAGGGAAGCCCTGGGGACTCTCTAGGGTTGAGGAGAGCATTCTGGAGGGGTAGTTCTGAGGGGAGGGATCTGGAAGACACAATTGGCAGCAGGTGGCAGGCCTGACCTTTTAACTGAGGCACTCAACATAAAGCTTCACGGTGGGTGAGCTGGCTAGGCTTAATAGCTCACGTCTACAATCCCACCAGTTGGGCAGCTGAGGCAGGAGGACTGCTTTAAGTTGAAGGCTGGTCAGGGCTATATAGTGTCTTCCAGGTCAGCTTGGGTTAGAGTGAGAACCTGTCTAGATAGAGTTAAAAAAAAAAAAAAAAGATACAAACTGACAAGGTAAGCATCAAAATGGAAACAGAGTAAGGGGAGCTGTTATACAAGGACAAAAGTCACAGTGAATATTCCTCAATAAAGCAACACACGCACACAAACCAACTCCCTGGTTGTAACCAACAATGGATCAGACTGGTCCGGCCCAAGTATAGCTTAATGGTTCAGTGTATATAGTGCTATAGTGCTTGCCTAGCGAGAGCGAGATAATGAGGTCTGTCCCCAGCACAGCAAAAAAACAAAAACAAAAATGAAACAATAATTGTATCATAAAGCCTATCATATGTAGTATGGGACATACAGACACACACACACACACACACACACACACACACGCACACAAGTTAAGCTACAAAAGGTCAGAAGAGGTCGGGTGACTGATGCTATGGAAGGACACAAATTGCACAAACTATAGTTTGCTTTGGAGTCACTTCAACTGATAGCCAACACTGAATTGCCAAATCTTCAAGGCCTGGTCACATGTTGCTTTTAAAAAGAGTTCACCTACTAGAACAATGGACACAAGAATTTCCCAATTGGAGCATAAAAGGTAAGAACACACCACATTCTAACACACTCGCCAAGTACGTGGGGTGTTCTTCCGGGGCATGGAAGGTTTGTGGCTAATCATCGGATCTATCCTAAAGTCATTATAGAAAAACCATGGGAGCTGGGGACCTGGCTCAGCTGGGAGAATGCTTGCACAGCATGCACAAAGCCCTGGGCTCAGTCTCCAGAACTCTCGAAGGTCCTCTCCCTCTCCCCTCCCTCTCTCTGTTGTTATGAGCACTTCCTGCTCCTCTACAGGACCTGACTCTGTGCTTTAGCTCACCAGCTAAATGAAAGGATATGCTCTTTTTTTTTTTTTTTTTTCCGGAGCTGGGGACCGAACCCAGGGCCTTGCGCTTCCTAGGCAAGTGCTCTAACCACTGAGCTAAATCCCCAACCCGAAAGGGCCTGCTCTTGAGAGCCACACTTTGCACAGGTTTTGCAGCTTCTGCTAGATCTCTAAGGGGTTTTCATCCACTTTCCTTAATGTGACTGAGAAATGCCCTCACCAGCGTTGCCTTCTGGGAAAAGTGTGCACATCGATGATGACGTTAAGCAGTTGTCCCCACTGAGTTCAAGGGAGATACAGCTCTTCCTATATTACGCCCCCCACTCCAGTTCTCCGCTCTCTTAGGCCCCCACTCCAGGCTCCTCTGGAACGGTGGCCCTCACCCTTACTAATGCTGCCATCCTTTAATACAGTTCTTCACCTCGTGGTAACCCCCCCAACCATAAAATTATTTTAGTTGCTACTTCAGAACTGTAACTTTGCTAGAGGTATGAATCGTGATGTAAATATTTGCATTTTCTGGTGGTTTTAGGTGACCCCTGTGAAAGGGTCACTCAACCCCCAAAGGGGTTGGGACCCACAGGTTGAGAAACATTGCACTAGACCTTTGTGTGATAACTCAGCTTTCATCTACTTCCTCCTAAATGTATCCTCCAGGATCTCCGAGATATTTGTATTTGCTTGTTTCTTTTTGGTATTCCGTTGTTTGGGAGACAGCGTCTCTTTAGGCAGCCATAGCCGGTTGATACTTGATATCCAGGCTGGCTTTAAACTTGTAGCAGTCTCAAGGATTCTACATGTTGAATGCTCACAGGCCTGCCTTGCTAGAATCAGCGATTGGCAGCTGCTTTTTACATCCTTTTTACCGGTTTGCTGGATGTTCAGCAGGGCTCTGACGGCTACTCTTGACCACATGTGGAACTAACTAAAACCCGAAAAGGCAAGGACACGCCTGTGAGGGATTATTTTACTTAATTTGAAGTAGGTAGATTCACTTCTAATCTAGAACCTTGAGATAGGAAGACACAACTTTAATCCGGGCCACACCTTCTGATGGAAGTCTGTATGAGCCCACGGGAGAAACTTAACTCTTTGCCTGCTTGCCCTTACCTTGCTAGCATCTCCAGTCTTTCACTGGCATTGGAGGCTTCTTGGGGATTTCAGGATAGGCTAAACGTTACCTGAGACAGACAGCCTTGTGCACTGACTAACTACTAGATTCGTGGACTTTCTGATCACAGCCAGCCATTGTTCATTGTTGGATTAGTAGGACTGCAGCTGTAAATCAATCTAATAAATTATATATATATATATATATATATATATATATATATATATATATCTCCTTTCATGAATTCATTAAATCCTAGGAACTGTCTCCCACACATTTCTCCTTTGTCTACTATATCTAATTGGAAAGCTAGTCATTTGCTTGTGTCTGTTTGAGTGTGTAACACTAAGCAGTTGAATCCAAAGTATAGAGAGAATATCCTATGTATTTTACGCATGCAGCACCTGTCAATAAAAAAAAAACAAAAAAACCTATGGCCTATAGGAAAGGGTAGAATAGAAGGTGGAACATCTGGGAAGCAGAAGGAATTCTGGGATAGATTGAGGTGGGAAAATTTAAGGAGAAGTGGTACCGAGCACAGGTAACCAGCCACATGGCAGAATGTAGATTAAAACACATGGGTTATTTTAACTTATGATTCTAGTCTGAGAAGGACCTAGCTATATGACCAAGGTGTTTGTAAATATGTTATGAGTCTGAGTCATTTCTGGGAGCATGGGGCTGGAAGGAAAAACTGAATCACAACTTTTACACCAAAGCCTCTGTGCTCACTAGTAAGAACTCTGTCACTGCATTAGAACTGTGGTGGTTTGAAGGAGATGTCCCCCCTAGTTCTGGGCATTTGAATATTTGGTCCCCAGCTGATTGCGGTGTTTCCAAAGGCTTAGGAGTTGTGGCTTTGTTGGAGGAAGTGTATCACCTGAGGCAGACTGGCCATTTTGAGTGCCTGCTACCTGCTTCCAGCTCCTTGGCTCCTCTCTGCTGTCATGGAAACCATATGCCCAACAAATTCTTATTAAGTGGCTTTGGTCATGGTGTTTTATCATAGCAAAGTAAAGTAGCTAATATTTATTGCCAACCCCCCTCAGCAGGTGTGTCTATATCACTCACAGAAGAGTTTTTTATTTGGCACTGGACACTGAACCTTGCACACATTAGGCAAGTGCTTTACCAGCGAAAAACATCCCCAGACATGACTGTTCTCTTCAACAGTAAATTAGGTTCTTTTTTAGTCCAGTTCACAGTTTCCATTCACTCTTTCCCCAGTTCTCTGACAATATTAAAGCAAATGTAGGAAGTCCTTTTGTTCTAATACAATTTTTACAACTATATTTTGTGATATGAATAATCAAATCAAAATATAAAATGCTGGACACACATCCAAGCACTTGGGAGGCAGGTGGATCTATGTGAGTTCACTCAGAGTCTTGTCTGTATGTCTACACAGTGAGTTCCAGGCTGGAATACAGAATAAGCTCAGTCTCTCTCTCTCTCTCTCTCTCTCTCTCTCTCTCTCTCTCTCTCCCTCCCTCCCCTCCCTCCCTCCACACCCACATCACACACACACACACACACACACACACACACACACACACACACGGAGGGGGGAAGGGAGAAGAGAGAGACAGAGACAGACGAGACAGACAGACAGACCACAAAGTAGAAGCAGAGACAGAAGCCTGAACATCAGTAGTTCTTGTTCATGACGTGAGTTTAATGCCAGCTTGAGGTACATGTGACCCTGTCTCAAGATGATTTAAAGCACTACAACCACACCTGATTACTAGAGCAAAACCTCTAGTAGGAGAGTGAATTCCTAAAAGCTATCCTCTTGCCTCTACCCCTGTAGCCTGGGAAGCATGTATCATTGTGATTGTATATGCTTGGCCCAGGGAGTAGTACTATTAAGAGGTGTAGCCTTGTTAGAGGAAGTGTGTCACTGTGTAATGGGCTTTAAGACCCTTGTCCTAACTGCCTGGAAGTAATATTCAGATGAAGATGTAGAACTCTCAGCTCCTCCTGCACCATGCCTGCCTGGGTGCTGCCATAGTCCCACCTGGATGATAATGGACTGAACCTCTGAACCTGTAAGCCAGCCCCAATTAAATGTTGTCTTTGTAAGAGTTGCCTTGGTCATGGTGTCTGTTCACAGTAGTAAAACCCTAATCATCTTACTCAAATAAATAAATTAATTGGGAACCCAGAAGTTCCATTAAACAAACAAGCAAGCAAAAACAGGTATCAGAGCAGTGGTCACACAAAATTTTAATCCTAATACTCAGGAGGCAGAGGAGAGCAGATATCTGAGTTTGAGGCAAGTCTGATGTACAAGGCAGGTTCCAGGACAGCCAAGGCTACACAGAGAAACTCTGTCTCAAAAACAAACAGGTCTGGAGTATAGTTCATTTGGTAGAGTGCCTGCCCAGCCTGCCTTTCCGGCAAAGGCCCTGGGCATCACATGCAAACCACGCCAGTAATCTAGACTAGGGAGGCAGGAGAAATAGTGCTTGTTGGTAAGGATGGCATATGCCTTTAATCCCAGCATTTAGGAGGCAGAAGCAGGAAGATCTCGGAATTCAAGGCCAGCTTGCTCTACGAAGTCTGACCCATTTCTCACAAAAAAGCAAAGAGAAAAATGAAAGAAATGTAACGACTGAAAGTGAACGGTCATCCTTGACTGGAGAGTGAGTTCAAGGTCATCTGGGATACATGGGACTCTGTCAAGGCAAAGGTGATGACTAAGCCTGTATGTGAGTAACACTGGAGATCTAGTCCGGGGCTGGCCTTGTGCTAAGCCAGTGCTCTACCACTGTGCTCCACTATATTTCCAGCTCTCCACCTTCCTTACAGGCTTCTGTGGGTCTCACACGCTCCTAACAGCTCACGCCTCACCCATTTTAAAGGCAGAGAATGAGAGAGTCAACCACTTGGACACAAGGCCGAATCCCAAACCCAGCTTGCAGTCACGTGTTTGCACACCGTGTCACACTTCCTGTAAAGGTTCACCCACACATTCATCCAGAGAATTGTTGTCATTTGTTTGTAAACTAAAATCAACAAAAACAATCCAGTTTTAAAAAAAATCTAACCTCAGCTACGGGATAATAAAGTCAGAGGGTTTCACTTGCCATTTTCTCACTTTCCAGCTTAAGCTTGGCAGAAAATGGTTCATTTAGAATGTACAGTTGTGGGGTTGGGGATTTAGCTCAGTGGTAGAGCGCTTGCCTAGTAAGCAAAGGCCCCAGTTCGGTCCCCAGTCCAAAAAAAAAAAAAAAAAAAAAAAAAAAAGAAAAAAAAAAAAAAAAAATGGACAGTTGCTGTTAACAACAGTCTCCAGTACAAATGGACTCTGGTCAACATTTAAAAAGTGGAAGGGGCCCAAGTTGGCTAAAAGGAAGAACATGGAAATTCTGCCCACAGCCAGAACAATGGGCATAGATTTGTCAAAACAAAGAACAGTTAAGGGAGGGAAGGCGGTTTGTTCGGCCCTTGCGATGATATTTTATGACTATTTTTCCAGTGGCCAGTTTCCTATTCACTATTAACAAAGAAAAAAGATTAAACAGAAAGAAATGTAACAGTTCGCAAGTTTATATTCTCCTTTGGTAGAAACAAATAAATTAAAGTGTTCACAGTCCAACCCCTGAAAACAGTCTGGAGTCACAAGTGACTATAGTGGCAGAGCGGCCCCTGCAGAACAGTGGAAGGGATTTTCAAAACTTACTGTTCGTCTTTGGTTCGACTGTAAGGCTATGCAGGGAATTGAGGCTAGGCTATTTACTTTACCCGAGACTCAAACTCGCCCCCAGAACTCCCAAAAGAAAACAGAGGTTTTTAAAAACGTAATTCTCTTCAGGCCTTTGTTCTGACCTAATTGATATATTTCATAACACTACACAGCAGCTCTCACCCTGTCAACCTGGCCTTTGGATGGTGTGTCAAAGAGCTATGTTGAGACATCTAGGAAACGCCACCGCTAACTGGAAAAGACGTTTAAAAGCTGAAGAAAACAGGTCCTGAGAATAACCACAGAGTAGCGCCCAGAGCACTCTTGATTTAAACACCGTGTGGGCGGCACATTCTCCTCCTTGGCTCCCCGTGGGTACCAGGGCTTCCTGGATCTCCATGTTTGTCAAGCCTTTCCTCAAGTGCTGTTAAAAACATGGTCGCGCATGTGCGTTTTACATATACGGGGTTTTGTTTTGTTTTGTTGGTAAGCCAAAAGTTGACAGCAGCAAATGTGCTTTTGTTCTTGTGCTTATCCGATTGGCATTAGTTTCATCGGAGATGACGGAGGAGTAGGCTTTGCTACTGATCTATGCATGCGTGCAAGCACACAACTTACACCCATGTGACCAACAAACAAACAAACAAACAAAAACCAACCCTGCCGGAATAAACGGCTCTCTGCTAATTCAAACACACCCTAAGAACACACCCTAAACGCACAGGCCTGAGGCTTCTTTTTTAAAATGCCCTCTTAGAAAACTACTGCTTGCTTTGTAACTGCACTGGGTTTTCACTACATTTTGAAGAAAAGTCTATACTTTCGGTTTGGGGAGGGGCCGTGCCAACGGCAGGTAGCACACAACCTCCGGTCACTCTGCAGCAGAGTTTTAAACGGGTGAATTAGTGGCGTGAAGCAAACATCCGAGCTCCAAGCCCCACCCTATCCATGGGTCACGTTAACGACCTCAGAAAGCCTTTGGCATGCTCTAGTTGGTCTGGACGGTTTTCAAGGGGTCGAGGTCTGTGCATGTAGGGAAAGGGACGCGTGTGGGAATTAAAAAGAGTTTGCACAGGTCCTCTACAGCACAAGAGATCAGCCTCTGGAGGTTTTGGAACACAGCACCAAAAAATCAAATCAAAACAAAACCCACCCAGGTTCTCAGGAGGGTGGGCTCAGTCAAAATCAGCGGGACCTATGTGCATGTCGGAGGTCCCTGTCCTACCGCGCCACGATAACCGGGCTCTCACAATCCCGTGTAAGCGCCCCCAACCACATACACACACAAACACATACCCCGGGTGTCTTCCCGGACCTGTCCAGGTGGACGTAGCTCTGCTTCGGTTTCCCCAATGCTCGCAGCTTCTACTCCCACCCACCTTGTGCCCTCCGCTTCCCTAGCATCCCTCGGCGCTGGGTGGGCGCGCCACTCGACACTCACACGTGGCCACAGCGGGTCCGGACCGGCTGGTGTAGCACCTCCAGGCACACGGAGCAGTCGAAGGAGGTGATGGGCAGCTCCGGGTCCCCGCTGCGCTCCAGAGTCCGCCGGGCGGAGTAGGTTGGAGCGGACTTGGAGCTGTCGCTGCTCAGCAGGGAGCCCATCGCTGCGCTGTAGCTCAGCAAGCTGCCGGGAGCTCCGAGCGGGCTGCTGGTGGTTCTGTTGTCCCGCCCGGGAGGAAGGAAGTCCCGGCCCAGCCCGGATCGCCGCCTCCTGGATCGGCCAGCCGCGGCGCGGGGCCTCTCGGTGGAGCGCAGGCGGAGCGCGCGGCCGCCGCTTACAAACGCTCTTCCGCGAGCGACCGAGCACTGCAGAAGCTCGAGGTCCCCGGAGGGTGAAACCTGAACCCTCCACCCGGAGTCCGCACTCCGAGTTCCGCAAGAGTTCCGATAAGTGCAGTTTGAGAACACCCACTGGAGACAGAATGACTCTATCTGGCCTCCAAGTTGGAATCTTAATAAGCCTCAGAGCCGACCTATGACCATTTAGGTGATTGACTCAATACTTTCAATAAGCGAGAGCTAGCCCGGGACAACGGAAAGTTTTCTGATCCCGATGTGAAGCTTAATCCAGAGCCCCACTTGGTGGCGTACAAATACAATGCCAGCAGCTGGGCTGCATTTGAACAAGACTGGGTTTCAATAGATAGATAAGCCAGGAGTCGTGGTTTATGCCTCAAGTGTCAGCATTTAGGAGGTTGAGGAAGGAGGAGGACCGAAAGTTTCAAGACAACCTGCGCCACACGGTGAGTTCCAGGACATTCAGGGCTAGGGAATGGTACCATCTCAAGAAAACAGCAAAATTTTAGATGTAGTTCAGTGGTGGTATGCATGCTTAGCCTGTATGAGGCCTGGGTTTGTTCCCTAGTGCCTTAGTAATGAAAAAGTAAAGAATAAAATAAAATCCGTACGGCTTGTGGTGGGGCATGTCCTTAATCACTACACTTGGGAGGTAGGGATAGGAGGAGAAACAAGCTGAGAGAGTTATAGATATAACGCAGTTGTATGGTCAGATGCACAATACACTATGAACTGTATATAACACCGCAAAACATGTAATGTGTAAAAATCCCCTGAACAGCTGGACCATGGTGCAAGACTTTAAATCCCAGCACTTGGGTAGCAGATGTAGGCGGATCCTTGAGTTCAAGGCCAGCCAGGTCTACAGAGCGAGTTCTAGGACAACCAGGACTACAGGCAGAAACACGGTCTCAAAAACAAACAAACAATCCCTTGAACCTCACTTAACTTCTCCAGGCTTTGCCCTTTTTGTGTTTTGACACTTTTAATTTTTTTTTTCTCTTTTATGACAGGGTCTCTCAGTGTTGTTTTTGGCTGTCTTGAAACTTGCGTTGTAGAGCAGACTGACCTCAGACCGAAAGATCTGCTCTGCTGAGATTGAAAGCGTGCACCACCACCATGTGCAGCTGACCCTTTTAATTTAATTACTTTTAATTTAAAATTTAATATGTAAATTTTAATTTACATATTGTTTAATTTTATGATGCTGGGCCTCGTTTGTTAGGCAAGCACTCTATCACTAAGTTGTAATTCAGGTCCTTTTCTGCTTAGTTTTTATTTTTTTATTCTTGGTATTGTTTTTGAAAACAGATCTCATGATGTTGCCCTGGCTGTCCTGGAGCTCCACATGTGGACCAGACTGGCCTTGAATCCCCAGAGATTTACCTGTCTCTCCCTCTTGAATACTGGGATTAAAGGCAAGCAGCACTACACTGAGCCTAGCCATAGGCTAGTGAACAGGCTTACAGTACCATGTATTCTCTTCTTTTGACCAGGCCTCAGCTCAAATCAGAAATCGCTTGACCGCCCCAGTGCTACCATGCCACTTTTACACCAGTGATTCACTTTTTGTCTGAAGGGTGTAGTGACTAGTGAAGCTCTTGTTCCTGGCCTGTCACCGGGTGGGATTGAACACATGCTCTGCCTCTGACTTATTCATTCTGCAGGCATTTAATGAGGGAGCCTACTTTGTGTCAAATACAACAGTAGACATTAGGGACAAGATAAGGAGTGTTCTAGCTAGTATTGACTGTAAGCTTGACCCAGGCTAGAATCACCCAAAGGAAGCGACTGAGCAGTCGTCTTTAGCAGGGTGATCTCTGGGCCCGTGCATGAGAGATTGTCTTGGTTGCTCATTGGTGTAGGAGAACACAGCCCACTCGTGGCAATACCTTTCTCCAGGCAGGTGGTCCCAAGCTATATAAGAGAGCTCTGGGTTAAATGTTTTATCACAACAACAGGAAGGGAACCAGGATAAGGACAGCTGCTGGTTTTGTCCACTGGGCAGCTTCACCTTCAGTATCCTTGGGTTAATTCTTTTCTTCACCTAGGAATTTAAGAGGCTATTTTGCTTGATCCCTGTGGATGATGAGGTTAGAGGCAATGCAGTGTATGTCTGTGTATGCTTCTAGGACATACAGTGGCTTTGGAGGCTGCCACTCACTGTCCACTTTTTAACCTCATGGCCCGCCCTCCCTTTTCACGCAATCACAACTTCCCTGGCACCTCCCTCACAGCTGACACACTCCCCTTCATCTCCTGCCTTACAGCCTACAGCATCTTACCAACACTTCCTTTTCCTTACACAATCTACTCAGTCAGTCCTGTGGTCTACGCCCACTTTATACTTCTTTCCTGTCCTCGAGACTCTCATGTCTGATAAGCGGTTTAAGAAAATAATACCTTTAGAACCTAGCGTATCATCTGTGATCAAAATCCGTGAAAAAGAATGAGGGTGCTAACTTAGCCCAGAGCATGTAATGAAGGGGAGAATAAGAAAGAACAATTCTAGAGATGGGACTCAGTTAGCAGAGTGCTTTCCCAGCATGCGTGAAACTCTGGGTTTCACCTCTAGCAGAGCAGAACCTGAGTGTGGCAATGCACGACTGTAACCTCAGCTCTGGGGAGGTAGAGGGCCAAGACTTAGAAGTTCAAGGTCTCCTTCAGCTGTGTAGCAAGTTTAAGGTCAGTCTGGGTTACATAAGACCTTAATTTAAAAAATTAAAAATCTCAGCATGGTGGTGAAAAATCCCAGCACTTGGATTAAAGGCAGAGGCAGGTGGATCTCTGTGAATTTGAGGCCAGCCTTGTCTACATATCAAGTTCCAGAACAACAAGGGCTACATGGAGAGACTCTGCCTCAAAAATGAAAATAGAAAAGAAGAGAAGGGGCTGGGGATTTAGCTCAGTGGTAGAGCGCTTACCTAGGGAAGCGCAAGGCCCTGGGTTCGGTCCCCAGCTCCGAAAAAAAAAACCAAAAAAAAAAAAAAAAAAAAAAAAAAAAAGAGAAGAGAAGAGAAAGAAAAGAAAAGAAAGAAAAGAAAAGAAAAGAAAGAAAGGAAACAACACAATACAGTATTTTCAAGCTCAGCATGGTGGAGCACACCATTGAAGCACTCAGGGACAGGGGCAGGAGATTGTCTGTGTTGAGGCCTGTCTACATAGGGAGTTCCAGGGCAACCTGTAATGTAGTGAGACTCTGTTTAAAGAGGAAGGACTGGGGCTGGAGAGATGGCTCAGTGGTTAAGACTGCTCTTCCAGAGGTCCTGAGTTCAAATCCCAGCAACCACATGGTGGCTCACAACCATCTGTAATGAGATCTGATGCCCTCTTCTGGTGTGTCTGAAGACAGCTACAGTGTACTCACATACATGAAAAATAAATAAATAAATATTTAAAAAAAATAAATAAAGAGGAAGGACACCCCCAATTCAAATTGAAGGAAGAGCAAAGCATTCCAGACAGATGAGGATGATGGGTACATGATTTGCACAGACAAGGGGGACAGGAAAACCCAAGCTCCAGGTCAGAAAGCTGCACACAACACTCAATAGAGAGGGGGTGGATGGTAGGGGGGACTTGAGGCCAGGAGGTGTGGATATAAAAGTGGCCTTGGTTAAGTATCGTTTTGTGGCTTTATAGAACTGACCTTGGGCAAGCCAATGACATGCCCATACTGCCTTTCTGTCAAGTCACTGTGTCATCTTGCATCAGACTCACCTGAGAAGCCTGCTGAGACGGCTTGATGCCAAGGTAGCAAACTTCAGTGTCTGTGGTGAGTTATGAAAGCCAGGGTTTAGCTGGGTGTAGTGGTGCACACAGGGAGCTAACACAGGAGGATGGCTGAGAGTGTAATGAGGCTAGCTTACGTATAAGAAAGACCTTATCTCAGACAGGCAAAGCAGACAGTATCAAATCAAAACCAAAACCAGACAACCAGCCAGACAAAAGCCTTCCATTTTAAACAGCCCCCCCGCTGGTGCACATGCAGGGCTTGGTGGTCTAATCCTTTCCAAGCAGTTCGTTGGCTCCTACTGCAGTAGGCTCTGTATATTACTCTGGCAACCACCAGGGTCAGTTCTACTGTGCTGCACAGGTGAGGCTGGGGCCCACTACTCTTCAAGTGCTGCAGCCAACAGGAAGGGCAGGGCCAGCTCTCCTGCTCACATCCCCTCAGGGCTGGCCCACCAGTGTCCCACACACAGGGCCAGCTCTACTGTACTGCCCGGGTGGTGTGCAGGGTCCACTCTCCCAGGTGCTGCTCGCCACTATTCTTGTCTTTAGTTGCTAGGTTTCAGATCATGTGTGTTAGACAGCTATCTCCATGACATTCTGACCAAAGAATTTTTTTTTTATCTTCTGTAGGTAGTCCCAGTACAACCTACCCTCAGAGCAAGCTGTTTTACTTCAGTAATGACTCAAGAAAGATCGTGTAGGTGTCAGTGGGAGACTCCCTGGGAAATAACCAGGCCCGAATCACTTTCACATTAGACAAGCTCTACTTCAGGAAGCGTGAAGTTGCAACATGGATAGAATGTGAAAGGTCTGAGGGAGCGTCTGATCCAATTCTCCCATTTCCAAGACAAGTAAACTGACTCCCAGCGGGGTAAAACCATTCACTCTGCCTCTTTCACCATTTCAGATGGACACGTTTGAAATACCAAGTCTTCGAGCTACGAGTATAATTAAGTGGCAGAACTTGCTTAGCATGGGCAAGGCCCTGGGTTCAACTCCAGCACCACAGGCACATGCACAAAAACTTACCTTATGGTTTGAAAATAACACATCCCCTGTGGACTCATGTGCTTGAATGCTTACTTTGGTAACACAGTTTTGAGAGTCAGAGGATCCTTTGAGACATGAGTCCTGGCTACCCTGGTGGGGAGGTGCTATGCTGGTTCTGCTTGCTGTCTTGTTCTTTGTTGCCTGGTGTCTTAGTTAGGGTTTTGCTGCTGTGGACAAACACCCTGATCAAGGCAACTCTTCTAAAAGAAAACGTTTCTTTCTTTCTTTTTTTTTTTTTTTTTTTAACTTGAGTAATTCTTATTTCCATTTCGAATGTTATTCCCTTTCCCAGTTTCCGGGCCAACTTCCCCTAACTCCTCCCCTTCCCCTTCTCTATGGATGTTCCCCTCCCCATCCTCCCCCCATTACTGCCCTCCCCCCAACAATCACGTTCACTGGGGGTTCAGTCTTAGCAGGACCCAGGGCTTCCCCTTCCACTGGTGCTCTTACTAGGATATTCATTGCTACCTATGAGGTCAGAGTCCAGGGTCAGTCCAAGTATAGCCTTTGGGTAGTGGCTTAGTCCCTGGAAGCTCTTGTTGGTTGGCATTGTTGTTCATATGGGGTCTCAGCCCCTTCAAGCTCTTCCAGTTCTTTCTCTGATTCCTTCAACGGGGGTCCTATTCTCAGTTCAGTGGTTTGCTGCAGGCATTCGCTTCTGTATTTGCTGTATTCTGGCTGTGTCTCTCAGGAGAGATCTACATCCAGGCTCCTGTCGGCCTGCACTTCTTTGCTTCATCCATCTTGTCTAATTGGGTGGCTGTATATGTATGGGCCACATGTGGGGCAGGCTCTGAATGGGTGTTCCTTCTGCCTCTGTATTAATCTAAAAGAAAATATTTCATGGGGGCTGGCTTACAGGCTCAGAGGTTCAGTCCAGTATCATCAAGGCAAGAGCACGGCAGCAACCAGGCAGGTGTGGTGCAGTTAGAGCTGAGTTCTACATCTTCATCTAAAGGCTGCTAGTGGGAAACTCGATTCCAGGCAGCAAGGTTGAGGGTCTTAAAACCCATGCCCACAGTGACACAGCTACTCCAACAAGGCCACACCTCCTAATAGTGCCACTCCCTAGGCAGAGCACATGCAAACCATCACACGTGGTTGCCACCATGTTCTTATTGACCTAGAGCCACTGTGCCATGCTACTCCATCATGAAGGACTGAAGTCCTGAGCCCAAGCAAATCCTTTCTCTATGAAGTAGCTTCTGCCAGGTATTTTATCAACCCAGGACTGTTCAGAGACAACGTTATGCCTTTCTTGCACATGGGCCAATACTTGGAAATAATAAGGCATAGCTGGGCATGGCGGTGCACACCTTTAATTCCAGCACTTGAGAGGCAGAGGGAAACCTATCTCTGTGAGTTCAAATCCAGCCTGATCCGGTTCTCCAAGTCTGGCTGGACATGCAAAGAAACTGAGGATACTCCAAAGCAGCAGGAGCTTTAAACCCAGAGCAAGGAAGGACACAGGAGCCCCCGAGACAGTGGATCACAGTAAACCACTCCAAAACACAATTCTAATTATATAGACAGACTTTCCTGCATTTAAAAAAAAATGGGAAACTCCATTTCAGATCCCTTAAAAGCAAGGAAAAGATTTGAGGGGATAGAAATGTTATTTGAAAAAAAGCTTATCACGGGGCTGGAGAGATGGCTCAGTGCTTAGGAGCACTGACTGCTCTTCTAGAAGTCCTGGGTTCAAATCCCAGCAAACACATGGTGGCTCACAACCATCTGTGATGAGATCTGATGCCCTCTTCTGGTGCGTCTGAAAACAGCTACAGTGTACTCATATGTAATAAATAAATAAATCTTTTTTTTAAAAAAAAGCCATCACAGTACTTATGGCAATAACATAAAGACCTTCCTACTTTCAGTTGCAATCTTCAATTGCAATCTTTATAAATTTCCATCTCAAAAAAGTTTGAAAAAATAGCTATAGGACAAGAAAACTTAGCTATGAGACAGAGAAATTAAGAGAACAGAAAATGCTTGATTGTGAATCTCTGGTACCTAATGAAATTTAGGATCAAGATAGACAGCCCACTGACAATGGGTAAGAAGCCTGACTCTCTGGTGTGGAGCCCAGCTCATGGCATGAAGCCCGCCCAGTTCTCTAGTGTGGAGCTGGGCATGGAATGTCAGTGCCTACCCAAGCGTCCAGTTCATGTGTGGATTCATAAAGTTCTAATTGCACCTTGATAAGCAGAGAGGGGGAATAAGATTACCTGAAAGACACTAGACTATACTGGCTGGTTTTGTGTGTCAACTTGACACAAGCTGGAGTTGAGTTATCACAGAAAAGGAGCCTCGGTTGTAGAAAATGCTTCCATGAGACCCAGTTGTGAGGCATTTTCTCAACTAGTGGTCAAGGTGGGAGGATCCAGCCCACTGTGGGTGGTGCTGTTCTGGGCTGGTGGTCTTGGGTTCTATAAGAAATATGTTTGTGCAGGAATAGAAACCCTGACTAAGACAAATTGGTAGAATAGTGGGTTATTCCTGTGACAACTTGACCATGTTTTGGGGAGGACTGTGGAAGGAACTTTGCGCTAGAAGCGCTATTGGGATGTTAAGAACTTCTGTAGGAGCTTGGAAGACAGTGTTGAGAACAGTGCAAAAGATGACGGTCTGGCTTGTGAAAGTTCAGAGGGAAGATTAAAGATCAAGGTCATGTTTTGTTTTGTTTTTTCTTTTCTTTTTTTTTTTTGGAGCTGGGGACCGAACCCAGGGCCTTGCGCTTGCTAGGCAAGCGCTCTACCTCTGAGCTAAATCCCCAACCCCGGTCATGTTGTTTTGATTGTGAAGATTCTGTGGTTTTTGGTTAGCTGGGGCTGAAGAATCAGCTGTGATTAACAAGATACCAGAACTACAAAAGCAAACCTTTGGGACTATTGATGCTGGTCAGGTGGAGCTAAGAATTTAGCAGCGATTAAGAAGAGACCAGCATGGGGCTGGAGAGATGGCTCAGCCGTTAAGAGCACCCGATTACTCTTCCAGAGGTCCTGAGTTCAATTCCCAGCAACCACATGGTGGCTCACAACCATCTGTAAAGAGATCTGATGCCCTCTTCTGGTATCTGAAGACAGCTACAGTGTACTTATATAAAAAATGAATAAATCTTAAAAAAAAAAAAAAAAAAAGAAGAGACCAGCATCATTGAGGTAAAATCTAGGAAGTGTTTTGTGAGAGCACAAAGAGGCTGTGATCCAGAGATGCCAAGGTTGTACCTTGTGCTGTGACTGGACTTGGTAATGTGTAAGAGTCACCCAGATGGTACTGGTTGTGAAGGCAGGAAGGGGTCATGAAGAGCAGCTGAGGCTGGGCACTGTGAGAGGCCATGGAAGGCCATTGGTGAAGGTGCAGCCTCAGTTGCAATTGATGCTCCAGGACTGAAGGAGTTGTGCAAAGGAGCTGAGACTTGGCACCATGAAGAGAGCCTGTGAGAGGCTATTGGTCAAGCTGCAATGGAAGACAACAGCATTTTGGAGATGCCAGAATCATGAGATGACCACCAAGAGCAGCAGCAGCAGTGGAGTACAGGCAGCTGGAGCCTAGAAGACAAGGTGTGCGCTACAAAGGGCAGAGCTGGAGAAGTGACCCAAGCCCTTGGAGGAGCCCAGAAGATCGTGAGTGGATCCCAGACATTGGATGGTTAGAGTTTGATTTCGCTTTTGATTGTGACTGTGCCCTGATATTTTTCCCTCTTGAAGTAAGAAGTATTTTAGCGTAGTCCACAACTGAGAGACTTTGAATTTTACAAGATATTGGATATTTTAAATGGATTGAACTTTTAATATGTAAAGACAGTGTGACTCAAAGTTATTTAGATCTTGGGGATGACTAAGAAAGTAAGAGTGAGTCTCCACGGCCATGTGATCCTGGGGCTGCCGGGACAGTTGGGGCAAGCGGGGGTCGCGGGCGTCCCTGGGCGGGGGTGACATGGAGCGGAGCCTCTCTGCCTTTCATCATTCTGACTCTGGTGAATGCACCATATAAGAGAGGGTTCTACTGTGGAGACGACTCCATCCGCTACCCATACCGTCCAGACACAATCACCCATGGACTCATGGCTGGGGTCATCATCACAGCTACATACAGCTTTGTCGTCCTTGTCTCATCGGGGGAGGCCCACCTGGTGTCCACAGACCGTCTCTATTCGCGCTCTGACTTCAACAACTATGTGGCTGCCATCTACAAGGTTCTGGGAACCTTTCTGTTGGGGCCGCTGTGAGCCAGTCTCTGACTGACCTGGCCAAGTACATGATTGGCCGTCTTCGACCCAGTTTCTTGGCTGTGTGTGACCCTGACTGGAGCCGGGTCAAGTGCTCTGGCTACGTGCAGCTGGAGGTGCGCAGGGGCAGCCCTGCTAATGTCACCGAGGCCAGGCTGTCCTTCTACTCTGGCCACTCCTCCTTTGGCATGTACTGCATGTTGTTCCTGGCGCTCTACGTGCAGGCCCGGCTCTGCTGGAAGTGGGCACGGCTGCTAAGGCCCACCGTTCAGTTCCTCTTGGTGGCCTTTGCCATCTATGTGGGCTATTCCCGAGTGTCTGACAACAAGCACCACTGGAGTGATGTCCTTGTTGGCCTCCTGCAGGGAGCCTTGGTGGCTTGCCTTACGGTCTGCTACGTTTCAGATTTCTTCAAATCTCGGCCACCCCAGTCTTGCCAGGAGAATGAAGAGTTGGAGCGTAAGCCCAGTCTGTCACGGACGTTGACCCTCGGTGACCGACCCTAGCTGCTATGCTCTGGAAGCTGGGAAGCCACCTGTGGGCCAGTCATGTGTCGGCCCCTTGTCCCTGATCAGGCACTGCTGGCTTTGGAGCTGCCCTAGGGTCCTGGCTGGTGACTGTGGACCAGGGTCTTGGTGCCTGTCTGGCTCTGAGTGTGGGCAGGGCCCGTCCTCATTGTTCCTTGACTCCATGGCCTCCAAAGATGTTGTCCTGCTCTGAGGGTGCCGTGTCCCATCACCAATGGGTTTTCGAGGAATGCCATCCCAGCATGGCCCCAGGAATGGTTGGTCGGAGACTGTTCATGAAGTCAGCACCCTCCTTGATGGCCCTCAGGGAGTGAATACCTTGTTTGCCTGGGTGGGGCGGTTGGCCTTGGCCTTGGCCTTGGGCAGGGATCACAAGTGTGAAGATGGCTGCCAACCCTTGGGCTGCCTAGGAGTCTGGGTTGCCTGGAAGGTCACGTGTAGCTTTTGGTCTGAATCCTTTTCTTTTTTTTTTTTTTTTTTTGGTTCTTTTTTTTGAGCTGGGGACCTGGGGCCTTGGCTTCCTAGGTAAGCGCTCTACCACTGAGCTAAATCCCCAGCCCATGAATCCTTTTCTCAAGCCTGCATAAGATTACTGCTTGAGGCTCCAAGCCCCTCCCTCAGGATTGATGTCGTATCCTGTCCCCACTTTGTCCATATGGAACAAATGTGTAGCCAGGCATTGGAAGTCCTGGATCTGCCATTCCCATCTGTTTCAAAACACTTCAAGCTACTGTTTCATGGGAAGGGTGTGTTATAAACTTTGTACCAAGTTAAAAAAAAAAAAGAAAGTAAGAGTTGAGGCTTCATAGTGATGTGTCTGTGTGTCAAGTTGACAAGGGGTCCATTGTACTGGCCAGTTTTGTGTGTCAACTTGACACAAGCTGGAGTTATCACAGAAAAGGAGCCTCAGTTGTGGAAATGCCTTCATGAGACACAGCTGTTAGGCATTTTCTCAACTAGTGGTCAAGGTGGGAGGACCCAGTCCATTGTGGGTGGTGCCATCCCTGGGCTGGTGGTCTTGGGTTCTATAAGAAAACAAGCTGAACAAACCAGGAGGAGCAAGCCAGTAAGTAACATCCCTCCATGGCCTCTGCATCAGCTCCTGCTTCCTGAGTTCCAGTCCTGACTTCCTTTGGTGATGAACAGCAATATGGAAGTGTAAGCTGAGTAAACCCTTTCCTCCCCAACTTGCTTCTTGGTCATGATGTTTGTGCAGGAATAGAAAGCCTGACAAAGACAAGACTGTAGAAGAAACCTGCTGAATTAGATCAACCTGACATCAGAATGGAACTCAAGGAGTGTGTTAAGTTGGGAAAGAGGTTTTGCCTATGAAAGACTATAGGTTCCATCAAAATTATTAAAGATAAGATCTGAACTTAGACAGGCTTCCACATGAAAGGTTTGACTCAAGAAAGAGACACAGAAAGACAGAAGTGGAGACAACACAGAAAGCAGATCACTCTGCATGGAGACAGCTCAACAAATGAGCTGAAGAAGGACAGATTATTCATTAGACTAACAGATTGGAAAGCCTTGATGCTGTAATGGGCATTTGCTGAAGACAGATGATCAAGACTGAAGGCTGCAGTTATGAAGAATCATTGCATCAACTGATCTTCGTAAGGACATTTGGAAAGTGTTAGAGATTGGTTCTAATGCTTCGATTCAATAGGGAATCTGTGTGTCCAGACACTGAAGGTCCTTGTCCCCAATTGGTTTTTGATCAATCAATAAAGATGCCAACGGCCCATGGCTGGCATGGGGGTGGGACATTTAGAGTTGAGTGGGCAGGACGCAGAGAGGAACAGAAGAGAATCGCCATGACTCAAGGTAATAAAGGCAAGAGATAAAGCCAACCAGTCACATGAGACTGCAGATAAGTGGCCACTGGCCACTTCCCAATTTGGACCTGGGGAAGCAGCAGAAGGTTAAGGAGTGCCCAGCCTTTGAGATAGCCAAGGCATTTTAAAAATAAGCTTGTGTGTGTGTGTGTGTGTGTGTGTGTGTGTGTGTGTGTGTGTGTCTTTTATTTGCAGATCCAAAGATAGTTCCTGGGGGCGAGGGGGGGAGGTGAGCACATGTGATCTGCCAGGAGCACAAAATGGTGGAGCAAAACCCGCCTCAGGAATGTTAAGTTTTATGGAGTTGATAATTATTTATGATACAATAGTTAAACTGTGTACAACCTTTAGCTTAGACAAACCAGGAGATTTGATGACACTGTGAACCTGAGATTGTGAAAAAAAAAAAAAAAAAAAAAGAAAAAAAACCAAACCACTTTCTAGCTGAGGCGAGACTCAGCCCTTATCCACAGGCCTTTAATCCCAAACAATGAGGGTAAAGTGAGTTTGGAGGAAGCACCCCACCCATGTTGGAAAATGATGTATATTGAGGCGACAGACAAAGTGATGAATCAGAGAAAGATTGACAGAATAGGATATGCCCAATTCTCAGGGGGAAAGGGAAGGAAGTTAAGAGAGCAGTGCAAAGGAGGAGGCAGTTTTACTGGGGGAGTTTTCCAGAGACAGGATGAAGAGAGAAGAAGCTACACACTGCTAAAGACAGAATGAGGGAGAATAAGGAGCAGCCAGAAGATGAGAACAAATTGCCAAAATTCATGTGAGGTCACATAGAACAATTCAGGAGAAGACAAGAAAAGCTAGATTAAATCAGTCAGCTTAGAGAGGAGTTTTGAGTCAGACTAGCTGAGTCGACCAGCCAGTACAGAAAGAACAAGAACAAGAAAGGCTGACTAGATTTGATTGTATGGAGGCTAGAAGCTTCCAGGACTGGGTCTAGGTTAGGAGAGGTAGTCAGTAAGCCTTGGAGATGGCAATCACATTGGGCAAGTAAAAATACTGGTCTACATAGCAAACTTCAGGACACATAGGGCTACGAAGAGAGAACCTGTCTTAAAAAAGAAAAAAAGAAGCACAAAAGGAAGACATATTTGGGGAAGCAGGGTCACAAAGGGTAAAAGGATAAATGACAAAATGGCAACTTCGTAGAAAACGAAAAGCTACATTATAAATTAGTCCATGATTCATTCATAAGAGCTTTTATGATTTTTCCAAACTGCCTCAACAACTATATAAACACCTTCCCACTCGATGTTTGTCTGCTACACACCCCTCATTCGCCAAGCCTGCCGAGCCTCTGACCGCCACCAGTGTTCGTGTGTGTGTGTGTGTGTGTGTGTGTGTGTGTGTGTTGTGCTAGCAGATATGTAACTCAGGTGAATCATGTCTTTCACCTGGGTAAGTGAGTTATCTTTTTGATGGCATATACTACAAGTCAGATTTATCTGATTCACGTTAGATGACTTTTGGCTAGCTGGTAAGATGGGGTTCCCCGGGGCCATCACCTTCTCTCATGCCTCACTACTCTGTATTAAACTCTGCTTATATTCTATACCTAAAAAATGGAAGGCCACAATAAAAACAGAAACTGGTCCAGAGTGTAGTGGAAACCACCTACAGTCCCAGCAAGGTAGAGGACAATGAGTTTGAGGTCAGCCTGGGTGCTATAATGAGCTCTAGGTTAGCTTGAACTATACATAGGGACCCTGTCTCAATTATCAACACAAAACAGTATGCTGATGCTAGTTTAGTCAACTACATAGACCCTGTGTAATATTATTACTCATATATAAGTATGCATATGTCTGTGGTATAACAATTAAACTATGAATGGTGTTTAATTCCTGCTATCAACTTGACAGGATGTAGACTGGATGTTTCATAACCATAGAAACACACATCTAGGTGAAGGATGCTTCCTGAAAGGATTAGTAGAAGAGGGAAGACACACCCTGGCTGTGAGTTACAGCCCAGCATGGGCTTGGGGCTTGCGTATTGAAGAGAAAATGAGCTGAGTACAACTCTATTCATCACTGTCTGCTTCCTGACTACATGACTGTGGATGTCCCCAGTGACAGGCTGTGCGCGCACGCACGCACGCACGCACGCACGCACGCACGCACGCACGCACGCACGCACGCTGTGATCTCTGCTCCAGTCTAGGCATATCAGTAGGTCCAGAGTGCTTGTTTAGCTGAAGAGGCCCTGAGCTCCATCACTGCATGCACACAAACAACGTCACCCTATCGTGTAGGGGTTGGTAGGCGTTGGGCCAAGTGCGTGAACTCTCTGAGCCTGACTGTTTGAAAAGATGAAAGAAGAGACGTAGAATGTGTGCGAGGACACTGAGTCCCTCACAATGTCAGGATATACAGATAGGGCTGAGTGTGTTCTGTTTCTGTGCTGTGTTTCCCTTAACGTATTCACGTTGAAAGTCTGTAGGCATCAATCCCTGAATACACGACACAAAGCACAGTAGAACCGGAAAACCTCATGTCTTTAAGTCACAGTCTGAAGACCTCGTCATAGTTGAGCCTCGAGATGTGGATCATCCGCAAAACGCAGATAAGTCTGTCCCCAGCAACACAAAAAGTCAGTGTAATGAGAGTGTCTCCAGAACAAAGAATTTATGAATTTTATTATTCCAGTTCACAAATGGAAAACTGAAGTGTATAAATAGACGGGACGCTGTTTATTTATAGTCTGTGCCCCCATGGAAACTGGTAGCAGTTAAATGTTAACGATCTAAAGCTGTCAAGAGCAAGTGATATATAGATTTTATGAGATTCTGGGAAGAGTAGAGCTAAGAGCTGCTTTTTAAAAATATGGCTTCTTCCTAGCTTTCTCCTTGAGACAATGAGCAGCTCAGTAGCAAAGAGGAGGCAGGCAGAGGTGTTGAGAACCGACTTCATATACTGAGGATGGCTTAAACTCCTGATCCTCCTGCTTCTATCTGATGGCTGGGATTACTGGTGTGTGGCACCACAGTCACCTCCTTGTCATATTAAAAATCACCTCAAATTTCAAATGGCTTGAACCACATGAAACCCAGTTTGTGTTATTCTCAAATGTAGAAGGGAACCAGCAAAAGAAGATTTCATCGTTATCACCGTCACCGTCACCACCACCATCATCATCTGATTACAGTTCTTCCTCCTCCTCCCAGACCCTCCGAAGAAGATATTTTTTTAAATAAATAATAAATTAAAAAAGAAAAGCATGTCAGAACAGTATTCGGGTTTGGCCCCTCTCTGTCCTGTCAGCTTCTGGTCATTTGGTTCTACATAAACACGAAGGCAATGGGGAGGCGTGGTCCACTGAGTGATTGTGGTCCATGGACTCCTGGGTTAGGCTACACCTCCAGTCACCATGGTAGCCTCACACCTCAACTTGCCAGCGTCAGCATCTCGGTGGCTGAGGAGGATCATCCCCTGCCTCGTTAGTATTGCCAGCAGACTCTGAGGGAAGAAACATCATGTCAGTGGACACCAGATCTCCTTTCTTATTTTGAGGACATAAAAAGAGAAGTGTTAAGCTGAGCGAGGCGGGAAGATCAGAAGTTGGAGGCCATCTTTGGCTACTCAGTGAGCTTCAGGGCAGGCTCGGCTAAAGGAAGTGTGCCGCGCCCCCTCCCCCATTTTAGGGGGTACGTTTCCACCTTTGATGCAAAATATCAAGATAACACATCATCACCGGCTATGAAATTTATGAAAATGACAATATGCATATATAAAAGCTCGTAGGAAAAGAACTAACATATTCATCCACAAATTCTTCAAGGCACTAGGTAATTAGATCCAGCAGGATTGAAATGTGCTGTAATTGCTTTTTAGTCCGCGTCTAGCTTGAGCACACTGCATTAGCCTCGTCTGCTTCTGGTGACCCTAACGCGAGGCTGGCTGCCCGGCTGTCATCTGAGCCAGCGGCTTTGGAAATGCCATTGCTGCTGCAGTGAGCACACTTGTGAGCAGAGGCACAATGACGTGGCTTGTCATACTCGATGCTATTACGTCTTTATACCTGAGCCTCATCAAAGACCATCTTGCTGAAGTAAAGGGGACAATACACACACACACAAAAAAAACAAAACAGCAAATGTTCGAGAAGGATGCATGCCAAAGCCCAAAGCTTCAGAGGCTGAGGCAGGGGGATCAGAAGTTTGAGGTTGGACCAAGCTACGTAGTAAATTTGAGGCAAGCCTGAGCTATACATTGAGGCTTCTTCTCTCAAAGGGACAAAAATAAACCCAGTATAGTAGCACATACCTTAATTCCAGCACTGGAGAGTCATGCCCAGTGTGGCCCTGGAGGGGACAGAGTGACATGGTTCCTGCTCCTGGGACAGGGCCCTGTTGTGAACCTCCATGAGTGTTGATGGCTGCTGTTGGCATAAGGCTTGTTTGTGTAATAATGTGTATATTTTCTATATACACTAGCAGTGGAGGACTCTTTTCGTCCAAGGAATGTCCTCCCTGTTAACATTAATGACTCCATGATAATTAGAAGTAGGAGTCGAGGGTGTGGCTGCATTTCCACAAATGGTAAACACTGGACCTTCAGGACAGCCCTTAAGGCTGTGGGAAAGAGCTCTAAAAATATGAGATCAAAAATATGTAATTTCTCAACTATGCAAAAATATAAGGATGCAATATGGATTATGAATCTAAAGGATCAAAGGCAGCTACACTATGAGCTAGCTTGTCAGAAAGATACAAAGGCTGGGAGATACAAGTGCTGGCAGATTCCTGAGTTCAAGGTCAGCCTAGGACAGATTAGGCCCGGGTGTTGTAGAAAAGGTAATTTCAGGGAGGGTCCCACCCAACTAGTTTATCAACTGTGCTTAACAAAAGCAGACCTCTGAATTCTTTTGCAATAGTAAGAAAAAAAAGTATGCTTGCTGTCTCCTAGGACTCAAAGGGCTGGGGTCTTTGGATGCTTATTCATAAGATAATCAAAAGGAAACCGGGTGTAAATGACTGATTGATATGTAAAATAGAAGACTGGAGGCTGGAGAGATGGCTCAGTGGTTAGATCACTGACTGTTCTTCCAGAGGTCCTGAGTTCAAATCCCAGCAACCACATGGTGGCTCCCAACCATCTGTAATGGGATCCGATGTCCTCTTCTGGTGTGTCTGAAGACAGCTACTCATATACACAAAATAAATAAATCTTTAAAAAAAAAAAAAAGAAGACTGGATCTGTGTTCTGTAGGAGATGAGCTATGCAGATAATATTTTAGGATAAAAAGAGAGGACTGCCTAGAGAACTTGAGCGCACACACACATACACACACACACACAACACACTGTCTCAAAAGACCAAAACCAAAAGACACAAGAACAAAGAAAGGTGTTTTCCTTGTACATAATATGTACATAATTTTGAAACATGACACAATAAAATAAAATCTCAGAAATGTGTGAACTGAAACTTAATTTGGGCCGAGGGTATATGGCTATAAGCTACAGGGAAAGTCCTGAGTATGGTTCTCAGCATTGCAACCTTCTAGTAAGAAAGGAAAAGTAGGGCCTGGAAACTTAATTTCCTGGCAGATTGTCTGCCTAGCATGCCTGAGACCCTAGTTCCCATTCTCAATAACACACACACATGCACACCCACACATTCACACACACATGCACACAAGGGAAAAGTCTGGGCACAGTAGCATATGAATATAGTCTCAGAACTCATGAATAGAAGGCAAATCGAGAATTGAAGGCTTGAGACTAGAGATAGAACTCGGTTGACAGAGTGAGGAAATCTTCAAACACTGAGTCCCAGCGCTCTGCCGGAGGAGGCAGGAGTATTGTCCTCGGTCATCCTCAACTACTTAACAAATTCAAGGACAACCTGGCTAAATTAGAAAGGAGGAAGGAGCTATAAATGTGCCTTAAACACACTTCTCCTTTTTAGTTACAGCTGCTGGCCATGAGCTAACAAGCAAAAGATGGTACGGCACACAGTTTCATTATGTGTGTTTCGGAGAATCGTCTGGATTCTACTGACAATTAAGAATAGCAGGCCAAGAATGGTGGCGTATGCTGTGAACCCCAGTGCTTGGGAGACAGAGGGAGGCTCTTTGTGAGTTCAAAGCCGATCCAGTCTATACATTCAGTTCCAGGCTAGCCAGTGCTACATAAGAGACCCCTGTTGAAAGAAAAGAAAGAAAGAAAGAAAGAAAGAAGAGAAAGAAAGAAAGAAAAGAAAGGAAGGAAGAAGAAAAGAAAGAAAGAGGAGGAAAGGAGGAGGAGGAGGAGGAAGGGAGGAAGAAGGAAGGAAGGAAGAAAGAAAACACCAAATGGAACAAAACAAAATTCAGCTAAACAGCAGCATTTGCCACTAAGCCTGATGACCTCAGTTGGATCCCAGGCCTCACACGATAGAACTGATTTATGGGCTGGAGAGATGGCTCAGTGGTTAAGAGCACTGACTGCTCTTCCAGGTGTCCTGAGTTCAAATCCCAGCAACCACATGGTGGCTCAGAACCATCTGTAATGGGATCTGATGCCCTCTTCTGGTGCATCTGAAGACAGCGACAGTGTACTCATATATAATAAATAAATACATCTTTAAAAAAGAACTGACTTTTGCAAACTGTCCCTTGGCTTCCAAATGCACGCCGTGGATCTCTCCCCACCCTCCCCACCACCCAATAAGTAAAAAAAAAATGTAATTTTTAAGACTCCCCCTCCCCAATAACCAAAACCCAACAAACCAATCCCAAGTTAAGCAATCAAATCCAAAACAGCCCGAAATCCACCAGAACCTTGCACACACCTAACAGGCAGTCTACAAAAACTGAATCGCTCTGCTGCTGACAGATATAAGATCCGAGAAATAATATGAAAGTTTTTTAATTTTACTTTATAGATAGGGTCTTACTAAGCTGCTCCCACTGGGCTCAGGTGATCTCCCCACCTTGGCTTCTGTCATATATAATGGCTTTTTATATGGCGTGACAGTGCCCATTTCCTGCTTATCTCTGTGCTGTTGCACTGAATGTAGAAAAGGGCAGGAAAAGCAGGTGCTTCTCATCAGCAGATTCGGCATTTCCTTTACTTCAAGGCTCATGGCCCCTCCCTTAAGGACAGCGGGGAATCAATGCAGTGGGGTAGGGAGGGGCGTTGTTAATGGTTCTGCTGCAGTCAGATCTGTGAGCAGACTCCTCTGCAGACAATCAATACGAGCGTCTTGCAGCAAAGCAGACTGCAGAGCTGGAACCACAGACATCCATCAAAGACAGCAGCCGATATCCTCAGGGCCCCTGAGTCAGGGCGGCTCCTCCTGGTGCCACTTAACTGATAAAACAGAGTTCAAAACACAGAAACACACACACACACACACACACACACACACACACACACACACACACACACACACACACACACACACACACACACACACACACACACACACCACCCAGCCCTTTTCCTGTTTCTTTAGACCGTGGTTAAAATGGTATTTGGTACGATGCCTGCCTGCTAGGCCTGAAGCTGCGTTTAATCCCCTCTACCACGGAAGCCAAATGGTTGGCAGGTGCCTGTAACCCCAGCACTAAGGCGGAGGTGTGAAAATCAAGGTCATCCTGAACTATACATCGAGTTCGAGGCCAAACTGGGCTGAATGAGGCATGTTTCTACCCGAAACAAGCAAACTGTATTTTAATTTTATTTTGGTTTCAGGGGTTGAGCCTAGCTGCCTCCCTCTAGCTGTACCCTTGACGTATTTGTTTGAGGCAAGGCCTCATGCTCTACTCCAGGCTAACATGAGATTTACCATGTAGGCCGACTCTGGCAAGCATCCTGACTCAGTTTCCAGGGTCTAGGGATGGCAAGTGTGTGTTACTATGTCCGGCTTGGCTTTTCTGTTTGTTCTGTTTAGACTTGGGGTGGGGTGAGGGGCGTGTCTCGTGTAGCAACTTCGAACTTTCACCGTGGCTGACACAGTCCTTGAATTTCTGATCCTTATACCCACACCTCTACCCTCCCTGCCTTACAGGCCACAGCTGACACACCCTTGTTTATATAGCACTTGAGACACATCCCCAACCCTATCTATAATTTTTTATGTACTTCAACCATTTGAGAAAAATTTACAAGTATTATCAGCTACTTTTAATATACTTTTTCTTCTTTCTAGCTATTTCGTGGGGAGCAGGGAGAGAACATAGCACACTTGTGGAGGTCAGGGGACAATTTGCAGGAGTTGGTTCTCTCCTTCCTGGGATTCAATCTGTCATCAGACTTAGCAGCAAGTGTCTTTATTCCACCCCCCAGTTATTTTTTTATGAGGTGTTTACTGTGGGCCACTAAAAGTGCTGACTGTGTTGTATTCTATATATATTGTATATCACACAGGTCACTGGCCTCAGCTCTAAGCATCTGACAGTGCTACGGTCCTCATTTAAACTAAAATAGCCAGCACAAAGACAGCCGCTGATAGGCCTTACAACCTAAACATAGACTTGGGTCTGTGGGACAACAGTTTCTAGTTGTTGACAACTATGCTTTAGTTTCTGTTCTAAAATGCAAACTTTAAGGAGAATGATTTCATACAAGCTCCCAAGCTAAACGCTTTCAGTTTCTCAGATTCCCATCATTGTTGCTGGGAACTTCTTTTCCTGATACTGTTCTCACATCCTCTCTGTCCATTCAGATCCCCAAGAGCCACCACTTCTCAAGCAGTGGCCTTGAACCGGACCTCCGCTGACCTGTTTACTAGCTCCAGGTAGCTGCCTGACTCCATCCAGGCTCAGTTTATTCTGAGGGAATTTCGAAATTCAGGTAGAGAGATTTCAAAAGACAGAGAAGGCCGAAAACATTTCTCTTGCGTTAGCTATGACGTGCAAACTTCAAAAGCCTCGTGTGACACGTGTTCTTCATTGTGGACTGAGGGGTGGGCTAAGGCATTTGACAGCGAGGGAAAGACCGAAGACCTAGAGAACGTGAGGGGAAGAGTTAAAGATGGCCATGTTGGCGAACCTCTGTAATCTCAGCCCTCGGCAGGCTGGGCGCAGGAGTCTCCCAGCTGAAGGCTGCCCGGTCTGCATCCGCAGTTCCAGGATCATCAGGGAAGTAGGGGCCAGGGTTAGAAACAGGGCAAGCACCACCAGGTGTTTGGAGAGACAGCTACTTCAAAAAGCCCAGCAGGTGTCCAAACCTCCCAAGTGTCATAGTGGGGATCCTGGGCTTGGCTTCCTCCCTGCTGTGACACTTAGCACCCGTGTGAGCCAGGGTATCTTATTTAGTTCTCCAGAGGTGTCTTATCCATGAACACGGTCAGTCATGGTACTTACCTTGGTACTTGGAAAATGGAGGAAAGAGGACTTTCATGAGTGAGACCAGCCTGGGCTATACAGTAAGTCGCAGGTCCCCTTGAGACCCTATATAACATGTATATATGCATTTGTGTGTGTTTATCTAATAGTAAATGTGTATATATACACATATAAATGTATATGTGCATGCATATACATTATATATGTATGGACCACGGTGTTGATTAGTTGGTAGAGTACTTGCATATTAAGCACACACAAACTGGGAGTGATTAGAAAATGCTTGTATTCCCAGTTCTCAGGAAGAGTTTGGAGGACCAGAAGCTGAAGGATGAGCGAAAGAGATCACTCACCAGTTAAGAGCAGTAGCTGTTCTTCCAGAGATCTAGAGTTCAAGCCTCAGCTCTCACAGGGTGGCTCACAACCATCTATAACTCCAGTTCCAGGGGAACAAACTCTCTTTTCTGGCTTCTGAGGTCATGAAGCATACACACGGTGCTCAGACATTAATGTAGGTAAAACATCCATACAGGTAAAATTAAAAATCATCAGACATTAAACACCATTTTCTTTTCAACCACAGAAGAGTTTATTACTTCAATGATTCGCACGGCTGGGTTGCAAGTCTAAGGGTTGCCTGCCTTCTTGGAGGAACTCACCCCACTTCCCCCTCTGGGGGAGTTCCACTTGGCCATGGACCCCATAAACCTCTGAGTGCATTTATTTAGACTTTTGGACATCTGCTATTTCCCTCTGAAAATGCTAACTGCCAAGTCCTGCCCACCCCACCGCCTGCCAGTCCAGCCTGCAGAGGGCCATTCACCCTGGCTTGTAATTCCGAAATAAATAGAATTGGTAGCAAGGGAGTGCTGAGTGGTGTCAGGGTGGCCCCAGCAGCCTCCGGACGGGCACTGTGGGGACAGTCTCAAGGTGTCTTCTGATGGGCGGGCACTGTGCAGCGTGTGGCAGTACCAGGCTGCCTACAGTTTGTCCAGGAAGTTGTCCAGCGCTGGGATGCCCTCCTTCAGACCTTTGCCCTTGCAGGTCTCAGCTACGATTGGCTGGGGTGGCTGCTGTTGTCAAAGGGGTCCCCAGGCAGGATCTGCCAGGGGTCAAACACACTGGGGGAAAGCCTGGCCACCAGTGTTGCATCGAAGGTCGGTGGTGAAGCCAAAGAACTCAATGATGGGCGGGTAGGCCTTGACCATGAACATGGGGGTCCCTGCCACCTGGGACTCCTCAAAGACATGGCCAGGCTTCCTGTTCAGGACACCGTAGATGCCACCTACCACTTGCTCAGGACACTGAATCTCCACCAGGTAGATAGGCTCCATGAGGCGGGGCTGTGCGGTCAGCACACTGGCATAGAGGCAGCGGCATGGTGTGGGGATGATGTGATCATCTTCCCGGTGGATGGCATCAGCGTACAGGGTCACATCATGGACATCAAATCACATACCACACATGTTCTCCTCACAAAGAGCACCCTCTTAGTGGCCCACTGGAATCCAGCCACCACACTGTCCTTGATCTCATTCAGGTACTGGACGCCCTTGGGGTGATGTTGGTGAGAATGTTGGGACCGGTGCCGTCAGGTCCAAAGCACCAGATCTTGCAATCTTCAGCAACATCCCACTCTGGGATGTTTTTGACCAGGTAGTGGGCACACACCTTGAGCTCCTGGCGGGCAGATACTTCACCCTTATCGATGTCCTCTGCCAGGCCACCAGGGAAGGGCCTGGCCTTCATGTACAGCCGGTTGTGCTTGTTGGGTGACTTGGACAGACACAGCACGTTGGACTCCTCACTGACTGTCTCCCGGTAGGACATGACAGGGTCAGATTTCTTGATGGGGATGCAGGCATGGTCCTCCTCCAGGTCCTTAAGGCAGCTCTCCAGGTGCAGCTCTCAGGCACCAGCAATGATGTGCTCCCCAGACTCCTCGGGTCAGACTTAGCCAGCCGCTTCAGCCCCTTCACCAGCTTGGGCAGGTCAGCTGAGTTCTTGGCCTCCACTGTCACCCTAGACGACTGGGCTGACCCTGAACTTCATCACCCGCATGTTGTGAGCATGCTCAAAGGTGGTGACGGTCCGGGTCTTCACAAGAAACTGGTCCATTCCAACCAGACCCACAATGTTGTCACAGGACACATCCTCAATGGGGTCCACATAGCGGCCCATCATCAGAATGGTCCTCTGGATAGGCTTCAGGTACAGGTCCTCCTTCTTCCCAGTTCATGAGGTGGGGCCCAACCCCTGTGCCTTCAGGCCAGTGGGTGAACTCCCAGAGAACATCTACCAAAGGCATAGAAGCTTCCTTTGTCAGAGGGACCCACAGCACCATCTTGAAGATGTACATCATGAGCTGGGGTCTTTAGGGGGGAAGTTTTTCCCCGAGCTGGGGACTAAACCTGACTTGCTGAACTTGCAAACGTTGGCCATCAAGCTAAATCCCCAACCCCTTTTTTTTTTTTAAAGGGGTAGGTTTATTTCATGTATGTACACATGGCTGTCCTCAGACATCAGAAGTGGCATCAGAGCCCGCTACAATGGTGGCGTGCAGTGACCATGGGACAGCAAGGGATGGTGGACCTCTGGAGCAGGGCGTCCCTTAACCTTTGTCTCTCAGCCTCCCAGCTTGATGTCCAGCTTCTTGATCCGCTGGCCCAGTCCCTCCTTCCTGAAGTTCAAATGGTCAAACACCTTGCACAGAGGGAAGTGGTTCAGAACGCGCAGGCAGCCAAGCAGGCCAGAACCCAAGGGCTACGGACCCAGGACAGGACCCACCTTGAAGATGGGGGGCCAAGATGAGCCTGGCAGAAGGTGGAGGGAAGTTTTTCCTGTCTGGGCTATTGGACTCCTGATGAACTCCAGCTGCGGGTCAGCAGGGCCTCCCCTTGCTTCTTCATCATGTCTTGGGCTACCCTCTGGCCCAGCGGTGCACCTGTCGCCAGCCCTCACCCTTGGCTGCAAACCTGACACATACATCTCTGCAAACCACTGTTCAGAGCGAGGCCCAGCCAGGCCAGAACCAAAGCCTTGTTGCCCAGGACAGGAAGTCCGATGCCCTGGACCCATGAGGAAGCCGAGCCATCCTTGCTCTGAATGACATTCACGGTTCTCCACGATTCTCGGAAGGTCATAGAAGAGGAGATGGGGGTGGACTTGCATTGCAATCCAGCAGGCCCCTGTCCATCTTGTTCATCATCAGCACGGGTCTGACGACTCAGCTCCGGCCAGGCGATGATCCGCCTTTGCACACAGACACCAGACACACAGACCACCACCATCACCAGCGCCCATCGTGACACGCGATGACTGACATGTTCTGGGATGAAGTTCACATGTCCTGAGAGTCATGGAAGCCCGAGCCATCCTGCTAAGTTCACCATGAAGTTCAGGATGGTTCTCGGAGAGCTCATAGAAGAGGGAGATGGCGGTGGACTTGAAAGGGAAGCGCGCCGACAATGGCGTGGCTGTGGCGGAAGAGTAAACACTATTTTTAGCGATACCATAAATTGAAAGCTAGCCTGGCTATATGAGATCTGTCTGTCCGTCTGTCTGTCTGTCCGTCCACCTATCCAACTCTCTATCATCATCTATCATAACTCTTATTGTCTTAGGTCCCAGGATACAGACTCTGAGATGGGAATCTGGATACAGGCAAGTTATTGGACTGTATTCTTGGGGTCTACTCCTGTGACTAAGAGAAGGAAGCTGGAGGAAAAGGACAGGCCATATGACACAATTGTCTCAGAGGCTTCCTACAGTTCAAAGCTAAGGGAGAAACAGGACTGATTTGGTCACTGTCCTTTTTACCTGCCCTTCCCTCATACCTCTGTCCAACATGAGGAAATTGAGTGAAAGTTCCCCTAATAATTCAGATAAGACATGCTGGCGTGGTCTTGGTTAGTGATCTGCTAGCAGCTGTCACTCAGAACAGTAGGCGGGCTAGAAGAGTTGGGGTGGGCGTGGCTCACTCCTGTGATCTCAGTGCACAAGATGGTGGGCCAGGATTGTGCATTTGAGCCCAGCCTGATAAGACGACTGTGTGTGTGTGTGTGTGTGTGTGTGTGAGAGTGTGTGTGAGAGAGAGAGAGAGAGAGAGAGAGAGAGAGAGAGAGAGAGAGAGAGAGAGAGAGAGAGAGCACTGGGTGTAGGTAGACCTGGCCGTGCATGGTAGCATCTGGTGGACAGATGTTCATCAATGACCATGGTCATATGTGGTCCATTCAGCTGAGATGGTGGCAGTAAGTTCAGTGATTTGCACTTTGCATTGCTGTCTTTCCCAGTTCCAGTTCCAGCTCCTCCCAGTCAAGTGTGAAAAAACAGATCTCCTCCTAGCATGTCAGTACTTTATGTATTAGAGTTCTTTAGAGCAACAGAACTTACAGAATGAGTCTCTATATATATATGGATAGGGGGTCTAATATAAAGACTTACAGGCTGAATTACAGCCAATCCAACAGTGGCTGACCGTGAATGGGAAGCCCAAGGATCCAGGAGTTTCGCAGTCCCACAAGGCGGATGACTCAGCTGTTCATCTGGACATGCTGGACTCCCACAGAACTAGGCTCCAATGTCAGTGGAGTGATGGATGAGCTATCAAGGCGAGGGCAAGCAGACAGGGGGCGGCTTCCTTCTTCTATGTCTCATACAGGCTTCCAGCAGAAGGCGTGTCCCAGATTAAAGCCGGCTTCCTGCCTTACGATCCGAATCGAGGATGTATGTCTTCCCGACGTGTGTCTTCCCATCTAAGATCTGGATCAAAGTCATGCATCTTCCTACCTCGAAGGTCCAGACTGGAAGTGGAACCACCCACTTCACACCAACCAACCAAGCAAACTCATCTCTCACAGGCGTGCCCTCCATTTTGGGGTTTTAGTTCCAGTTGTAGTCAAGTTGATAACCAAGAACAGCCATCACATCATAGAAGAAGATGTCTGATCAGCAAGTGGGAAAACGGGACTCGGCTTTGGTGTGCACTTGTTATCCCAGCATTCAGGAAGCTGAAGCGAGATCACCCTGGTTTATCCTAGACTGTACTTGGAACGTCAAAGGGTGTTATGCCACCGAGTGGAAAGGAGCTAAAGGCGAAGGGAACTTATTTTTTCTGTATTTGTATCTTTCTTACAATGATGACCCATGGTTCATATTACATTAGGTAGAGGTCAGTAGAAATAATAAAAAGGGATTTAAAAAGCATGACGCCAAATAAATCCAGGGAGATTTTGGCCTGGAAAGATGCTCAGTGGTTAAGAGCACACACTGCCCTTACAGAGGACCCGTCTGACTCCCAGTCCTGAGGTGTCTATTCATAGTCACCTATAATAGCTTCTGTGGGTTCTCCTCAACACACATGCACATATCCCAACACAGACACACGAATCAAAAGAAAATGTTTTAAACTGGGGAGACTTGTGTGACTCCTGATTTAGGCATTGAAAGTGAGATCGATGAAGCTACTGAACTGGACCATTCCATGGGTAGAAAGCAAAGCTTAGTGGGGGATCCAAGTGCCAGGCTGTCTCCTGAGAATAGAGGCCAGCAGCTTGGTGGGAAAGCAATTGGATTTTATACAATAGCCAGCAGGGTGGGGGGCTCTGATCTCATACAGGCTGTCCAGATTAGTGGCAACCAGATGCCCTTGCTTGAGGTATGCCGTTGACCATTGAGGCAGATATGGGATGTAGTGGTTTTCCTGAGAGCCCTGAGGAATGCTGAGTTTAAGTTTCTGTTTACTGAGTAATAGTCCTCTCTTTCCAGGTCCTTTTGTTTAGGACATTGTCACCAGAACTGTTTTGTACCTAAGAGTTACCTTATGTCAGTCAACTTGATACTCCTAACTTCTAGTACAATGTAGGGTTCGCTCTGCCACAGGGCACTAGGGGAGGCAAGATGCAGGAAGTTGACTGCGCTTACCTCACATCTTTGCCAGGCTGGTGTTGGGCTGTGGGAAGCCAAGAGATACCTCTCCAGGGGTGGGGAAGGGCAGTCTGAGGCATGGGACATAGCTGGAGCTGGCTTGGAGGTCCCCAGACCTGCAAGGAGGCCGGGATAGCCGGGTTCTCAGGCTCTTGGGCATCCAGGCACCATTGGGATGCTGTGGAAGAGCTGAGAACAGAATGGGGCCTGCAGGCTGAATCTAGCCCAGGGTCAAGGGGGAAAGAAGGGGAAGATCCAGCTGGTCCCACAGGATGGAGTCCTTGGCTTGATGATGGCAGACTTGGGGGTGGCTGTAGCTGAGAGTGCAGGGAGGCCTTCTATGGGAGATGAGATGGCTGCTCTGTAGGCGAAGGCCTTCTCTGTGGCTCCCCATGGTGGATCCCGATGAAAAGAGACAGTCCAGAGTTTTAGGACATTTATTGTAATGGCAGAAAGTGGATGAGTAAAACGTACCCCACTTCTCAGGGTGGGCCTGAGATTAAATACCTTTAGCAGGGAGGAGTGTCTGGGAAGGAAAGTTCATTGACTAAACCTTTAGATACTTCAGTATAATGAAGATCTGTCTTGAACCTTTATGATCTGTGGTTATGTCCTCTACCTGTGGAGGGAAATGGGGCATTGCCCTTACCATGACTGATGGCCACAAATCTACGGAGGGCTGTGACTAGTGACAGGGGCCTGGTTTCCTGGGAGTCAGGTATAACACCTACCATCCCTTTAGGGTCACCGGGGTTTCTAGCCTTAGCTCAATCAGGAGCCAAGCTACCTTTCACAGTCCCACAGTTCAAGGGGGTTTGGTTTATGTTGGGGGTCTCTCTATGTACCTTTGGCTGTCCTGCAACTTGCTATGTAGACCAGGCTGGTCTTGAATTCACAGAGATCTGCCTGCCTCTTGCTGCTTGTGCTGGGATTAAAGGCATTCATTGCCAGACCTATTTACTTTTATCCTTTAAAGTCCAGGGTCTTAAATATTAAATAAAAGCGGGAATCTCCCATAATCACTTACTTAACAATTACTCTCCATTTATATTCCCCCACCCTCCCAAGGGAAGGTTGAAGTAGGGTCTCATGTAGCCCAGGCTCAAGTACAGCTGAAGATGACTTTGAACTCTAAATCTTCCTGACTGCATGTCCCCAGGCTGGGTAACAAGCTTTTGTAGTATACAGTGTGCTCTGGGTTCCTTTCCAGCAGGAAGGAAACTCAGGTGTGGTTGTGCATGCCTGTAATCCCAGTGCTTGGGTTAAAGATCAGCAAGACAAAGTGTGAGAAACATTTTTCCCCCATCAAAGGTGACTAGGTCTCTAGAGTCCAATATTCCACAAATCTCCTCCAGCCTGGTAAAACTTATACAGCTCTTCCGTTCTCTCCACCTTACAGGCTTCTGATTATAAAAGGTCCTGCTGCACCCCGGAACTGTGTAACTCAGAGAGGCCCGTGCCCCTCCGGAGCTTCTCTTCATTTTCTCTGTACCGATTATATATTAACCAGTTGTCTCAGATCGTGAGCCTAAGCTCCCACCAACAGGATGAGAGACACTGTCACCACCTGAATTAACACAACGACTTCTGTCCTGCTGTGCTTGCTAACCCTGTTGGGTTGTGGAACCCCTGTTTTGCAAGAAGAGATTGCCTAGTTGGATGGCTTGCTTTGTGAGGTAACTTCCTAACAGAGACAAACTGTGGATGTGCACTGAGTTTGAGATTACCTTGGACTACATTAGACCTTCCCCCTGCCTCCCACCAAACCCTCCAGAAACCATATTCAACTTGCATTGTATTGTCCTCATAGTGCAGCATTCATTCTGTCCCTTGTCCCTCTAATAGTAGTTTTTGGAAGTTGTCACAAGGCAGGAGCTCATCTCTACCACTCCCATCATGCTCCAGTGACCTTGGGCTGCTGGGTAGGGCTGCACGTCTTTGCAGGCTACACCCCAGCCAAAATTCCTTGGCCAGGGTGTCCAAGTGAGGCTCACAACTCTATTACCTACTACTAAGGATGGAGTATCTTCTCTTTACCTAGAATTAACTAAAATGCCTCTGAGTTAGCTTCTTGTTGCTTTGAGACAGGGTCTCCTATATCCAAGGAAGGCACAAATTTACTATGAACCCAAGCCTGGTCTTGAAACTCTTGCTCCTCCTGCCCCCCCCTCTGAAGTTTTGGGATCACGGTAGGTGTGTGCCACCACGCCCGTTTATGAACCTAGGGTCTTGCACATGAAGTAAACTGTACTGTATTCCGATAGAAAATGTATTTATTAGCTCACATTATGTATCTGGGCATGTCAGATCAGTAGAGTTTACCACACATCTCAGTCCCATTGTCCTCTGCTACAGAACAGTTTGTTATTTCCTTCTTTGCTGCTATGGTGGTGCCACGAGGGACACCTTTGGGATGATGTCTGGCATCATATTTGCTCTAGGACCATGACTGCTAACTTAATCTATTTTACATTCTCTTAATAAGAAGGCGATGATGTAATAAGCAGCCGAGGCCTGAATAGTTTTCAGGATTTAAAGCTACAGCTTGATAAAAATAGAAAATCTTAACAATCCCACCATGACGACTGGCTTAATTACCAACGCCAACAATTCCAGGAAGCTCTGTCCCAGTGGCCCAGCACAGCCATCTTCCTGGCTACCCCGTTTCTGTTTAGAATCCTGCTCACCGTCAAGTAAACAACGTGCTTCGGGAAGGGCTTTCAATTATTATTCTTTGCTTGCTTTAAACATAGCTAAGTTATCTTTTATCTGTAAACGAAGTACAGCTAAATGAGATGTAAACAAACCTTTGATTTTTACTGCGTTTCACCTGCTGAAATAGTAGTGTCTAAACAAAAGATGTAATGAACGTATAGTGCAGCAGGCAAATGTATGGTGCACATGTCACCCAGCACGCCACAGCAGAGGCAGGTGGACCTCAGTGAGTTTCAGGCCAGCCTGGTCTACATAGCGAGTTTCAGGCCAGTGAGAGGTGCACAGAGAGACGCTGTCGCAAAACAACAGACAGACAGTTGATTAATTATAATAAAATCCAAGTATATTCCAGAGAGAGATGGGAAGGCGGGCATTAACGAGAACACAGAACACAGAACTCGTGAAGATGCTTCTAAGGCGGAACGAGCTGTCTCACTTAGCAGGACCACAGGGAAAGAATGAGACCAAAGTTCAACATTTATGTCACTTCTCAAAAAGTGGGTGTTAAATAATTAAATTTTTAAACTTATTATATGTGTATGCACGTAAAATACATGTACACACACAGACATACACACATACTTATATGTGCCATAGTTCAAAAGTGGAGGTCAGAAGATAACTTTTTTTCCTGTTTATCAAAAATAGATACTTTTCCCCATATGTACAACAATGCCAAGCAACCAGAGCTTCCAGGGACTAAGCCACTACCTAAAAGACTATACATGGACTGACCCTGGACTCTGACCTCATAGGTAGCAATGAATATCCTAGTAAGAGCACCAGTGGAAGGGAAGCCCTGGGTCCTGCTAAGACTGAACCCCAGTGAACTAGACTGTTGGGGGGAGGGCGGTAATGGGGGAGGGGGGGAGGGAACACCCATAAGAAGGGAGGGGGAGGGGGATGTTTGTTGAAACCAGGAAAGGGAATAACACTCGAAATGTATATAAGAAATATTCAAGTTAATAAAAAAAAAATAGACACTTTTCCCCCTCACATAATATGGGCTAGTTACACTGTTTTTCCTTCTACTTCTCCCAATTCCTCCCACCTTGCCTCCCATCTGGATCCACCACCTTTCTGTTTCTCATTAGAAAACAGGCTTTTAGGGAATAACAATAAAATATAATATAATAAGGTAAAATGAAAACTACCACATAGTTTCGGACAGAACAGAAGGAAAAGAGCCCCGAAGAAAGAAGCCATTAGTTGGTTTTCCTCTTTCCAACTTCTGGGTTCTGGGAACTGGACTCAGGTTGTCAGGCTAGATGGCAAGTGCCTTTCGCTGCTGAAATCTTTCCAGCTCTATGACTTTTTATCTCCTTTCTGTCAACTAGAATATAAATTTTAAGAGAGGAGGATTAGGGATAAAGGGAGAAGGAAGAAGGAAGAAAGGAAAGCTTACGTGTACATATGTGGATGCAGTACCTGCTGCGGCCAGAAGATGGCAGTGGTTCACCCGGTTTTGGAGTTAGCTGTGTCTTGTGGGTGCTGGGAAACAAACTTGGGTCCTTGACAAGAGCTTGTTACGTGTTCTGGATTTTTCTTTGTTCTTTGTTTTTGAGGCAGGGTTTCTCTGTGTTTCCCTGGCTGAACTCTTTCTCTGTAAACCAGGCTATCCTCAAACTCAGAGATCTGCCTGTCTCTGCCTCCCAAGTGCTGAGATGAAAACACGGTATACTTGTATACTCGCTCCTAACCGCTGAGCGACTCCATCCCACGCTTTCCTCTTGTGGGGCACCGATTCCTTCTCGAAGGCCTCGGCTTCATGACCTCATCTACACCAAACCATACTGCCTGAGACCCTCTTAGAGATAGGTCTAGTCCCCTTCTCTGGGGAGGCAAATGTGTCTCTTCTAAAGTCCCATCTTCTTGCTCATCCAGTATTTCTCATGCCAGTGAGTGTTTGTGGAGGTAACCGGTGCATCGGTAAGACTGAAGGATCCCGTCCTACTCTCAGGCATTTTCTTCTTATGCCTACAACACACAGTTCTTTCCCTTCCCAGCCTCAGAGCCATACTGGGACCCTCACCAGTTCTTTTAAGTGGGAACTTCTACTTCTTTGGGAAGTTAATTATGTCAGATGATGTCTCACTGGGGCACACAGGTGAAAGGATGTCTGGCTATAGCAAACACATGGAAGGACACGTTGATGAAGAAGTATAACTATAACCCCACCGACAGCGGGAGATGGGCACTGCGCCTTGGTTTGCTCTGCCTTGCTATTCTCATTAAAGACACACATTTATTGGTTCAATTTACATAGAGTAGTTGAGCTCCATTTGTGGTAACACTGCCACTGAGAGAAGCTCACCCAAGAACTGCTCCTGAGGTTCCTGCAGCAGCTTGCCGCTTCAGTGGCCTCTCCTCAGGCGGGCTGGAGAGCCTGGTGGTTTCTTCAGGATTGAACTACAGCTGCCTGATATCTGCTTGCCTCGGGGACTGGACTGCAGCTGCTGGTTCCTGCCTGGTGTCTGCCTGCCTAGAGGACTGGTTTGTGGCCGCTGAGTCATATTTGGTGTTTGCTACAGGACTGAACTGCTGCCCAAGGAGCTCAAACTCCCATCAAAGAACTACTGCTGAACAGGTCCACTTCCCCCATAGCCTAGTAACGTTTCTCTTCCACTACCTCTGCTGGGTGGTGGGCTAGAGGAAAGGTTAAACCCGTATTAAGAGTAGGTTGCAGAAACTTTATGCCTATGGTTCTTCTGGGTGCTTTTCAAAATTCTGAGTATCACGAGTTGTCATACAGTCCAAACACAGCCCTCTGCTCCTGCCAATGATCAACTAGTTTGGAGGCAGAAGGGTGAGCTTTATACTAGCCAATTCTGACAGCCAAATCTGGAGAGAATGTTGGCAAGCCAAGGACATCTTTCAGCGTAAGCTCCCGCCTGTGGCCCAGTGGAGACATGTGGTTTCCCTAGTGTGTCTGTTCTACCAAAGGTGGCAGAAAATGGGAACAGGTGTGCGGTGCTGTAAAATTATAATAAATAGATTGGGGTCTTTTACCCCGCACTAGATCCACAAGACATCTGGTAGATCTCTTCATCTCAGTCAGCAAAGCCTCTCACTCACCTTGCTCTATCCCATTTCACACTGACAATGGTTTCTCTCTGAGTCTGGCAACAATCTCCCCACCCATCTAGTTCCCAAGGCAGGTTTCCACCATGCCAGAAATATACATCCCAATTCCATGGCGGCCTACTGTCTCCAGCCACCACACACTCTCTTGAACTTAAATCACCACATGAAAGAACACACAACATAATAACCTCTGATCCAATTGATAAGATATAATTGCCCACCTAGACATACAAAGCCCTGCACACATCCATCCCTTGAGAATATTCATAAGAACCTGTAAATGCACAGGGGAATCTTAACATCTGCCTCCATGTTCTCTCAGCTGCTTCTTCCCCTTGCTTCAGTCTCCTCCTCTCTCTGAAACTTTTCTCTCACCCATCCTGCCTTCTTGTCCAATGACAGGCCCCATTCTATCTTGTACCTGCCTTCACCTGCATGATGACATCATCCTACATTTCACCCTTTTTGTCTAATTAAAAAAAAAACCTTTTCTCTTAAATATAAGCTGAGCATAACTATTATCATTTTGTAATTAAAAGCATAAAATAGGGGTTGAGGATTTAGCTCAGTGGTAGAGCGCTTGCCTAGCAAGCGCAAGGCCCTGGGTTCGGTCCTCAGCTCCAAAAAAAGAAAGAAAGAAAGAAAGAAAAGCATAAAATATACCTAACACCTAGTTCAACATTTAATCAGTTAAACAGAACATTTAGTTGTCCATTCCAGCTTAAGTTAAGATCTATGTTATATTCTGGCTAGCTTGTATACTATCTGATAACTATCTAATAAAATACGTATTTTCAGAGTTAAACAGCCTGATAGGCTGTGAGACTGTACTCAGTCTTCAACCCCGTCAGAAATCTGGGAATGACCAAATATCTATACACATAGGAAGCCTAACACGGCTTCCAGAACTGAGAGGTGTAGAGACAAATCTCCACTAGTACAGTCCTCTGTTAGCAACATGTGAGGGCAAGTCTTCAGCCTTCTGGCCAAAATCAACTGACAGACTCTTGAAATGCAGACACCTTGAAGGACTGATAATTCTGGCTTGGCAAAAGTTATCAATCGACAGCTATTCTGCATAAGGTGTCCCTTTTTGGACAGTATTAGTCTGCAGATGAAACAGGCAGTTTCTGCCCAGTGGCTACCTAGCCACAAAGTATTGCCTCACCTTGAGGTTAGAGATGCTCAATTTCTTGGTTAAATCCACCAAAGGGGAACTGTTAGGAGCAGATATGTCTCAACGAAAGATAAATAACTTTAAATCTCATATTTTGTGGATTTCTGACATTTTTGAAAACCATCTATCTATATAAGTTAACCTGGACTATTGACCATTAATTTATCTTAATATATTGAAAGTTCTAACAAATTCAGAGCCATGAATTTACTATTTGGCCCTTAACTCACATGTGTAATCGACTCAGAAGTTCGTAATGGCATCAATAGAAGGACTGGGTCTAAACTTTGTACTTTTAAAAATTTTTAACAAATACATTCTATACCAAAGCAAAGATGTGATTTTAGCTTATTTACCAAGCGAGATTATGGCTGAACAACTCAATCTAGCTAATTCCTCCCTGTTAAATTATGACCAATTTTAAACTTCTCATAAAAACAACCTTAGAATAACCACTTTCAGCCCCCCAGAAGTCCAGGGAATTGGGGAGATGACTCTTCAATAACTTTTTCAAGCTGTGCATGGGCGTTGAGATATCCTTGGGGGTACGGGGTAGGGAAAATAGAGCAAATGTTGTAGCCTGATGTGTCCTGACTGGACCCAGCTGAAAGTCCTTGAGACCAGGAATCCAAGTAGGCACACTCTGCAAAATATAATTCTCAAGACAAAAGTTTAGTATCGAGATATCTTCATGTTTGATTCTCTTGAATTTAGTTCTTCAGGAGGTCTCCCTCTCTCAAACTGTCAGACTCTGTGAGGTTTCCAGAGCCTAATCACACTTTTTAAAAACACAAAGACAAAACCTTTCTCCCAAAATACTGTGTTCCTTAGTCTGTAACCAGAAAAGCTTGTATCTTGCACTCTCTCCCAGAGTAATAATATAACCATAAAACTCAAAGCCACACCCATTATGAAGATTAAATAATTTTAATGATGGAAGTAATCTAAACAATAGTGTAAGAGCCTATCAGGCTTTTTAAATCTGTCATGTCAGGAAATTAACCCAAAATTCCCATGGAGCCCACGTCAAGAGAATCTGAGCTTCCTGTTGTGGTAAATAACAAAAATAACCACAAATCCTTGCTAGTCATCATCAACAAGCCATATGGCCTTTAGTGGGGTAATTCATAAAACAAATTAAACACCTTTATCAATTCTAATATCAATAAGTAAGCAATTTATCAAACCAGGACTTTAGCTCAAAATATATTGATCCATCAAGCTCTCTACCTGGAGCCTCAGATTTTTATTTATTAGTAACTTCTATAATATATATCTGCATTCACTCTACCTGGCGTTACAGACTTTTATCACAACTCTCTACTTGGAGTCAGTGACTAATTTTCCTTAAGTTCTGAACCATGGATGAAAATCCCCACATGATTCAGGTAATCTCTGTACTCTCTTCTTCTTAAAAACAAACTTAAAAGGGGTTGGGGATTTAGCTCAGTGGTAGGCTTGCCTAAAGTGCAAGGCCCTGGGTTGGTCCCCAATCGAAAAAAAAAAAAAAAAAAAAAAAAGAACAAACTTAATCACCTTCTAATAGTAACTGTCATTAAGAAGCAGCTTGTCTAACTAGGATTTCAACCCAAAATTCCTGTGGAGCCCATGTTAGAAGGAATACGAATATCCTGAAAGACTTTCTAAAAAGCAGCTTTAATCTCTAACTTTAAATCTCATATTTTGTGGATCTCTGTTTCAGTCTCCTCTTCTGTCTTAAACTTCCCCCCACCCACCCTGCCTTCTTGTCCAACGACAGGCCTCATTCTACCTTGTACCTGCCTTCGCCTGCGTGATGACATCATCCTACAGGTATGTCCTTCAAGAAGAGGACACCAAGGGAGGCGATTCCTACTGGCCTTGCATGTGGTCCACGGGCCTTACTCAGGTACCTTTGCCACATATTAGTTCCGTGTGAACGTGGGTTAATCCACAGCATCCTTCCTTGTACTTTATTTGCCTTCCCTCCATCACTGATCAGCAAAGAGAACCGGGTTCTCCTGATTAGCTTAGTCTGATGAGCTGAGGTGGAAAGGGTTGGGAGGAGGCGAGTCCATCACAAAGTTCAACCACAGAGGAAGTGCATTTCCCAAGGAGAATCCTGGGTCTGAGTGATAACAGAACAGTCGAAGGCCAAGCAGATGAGCAGCTCAGCCAGTAGTTAAGTTCAGCCGAGCGGGAGGCGCTTGCCTTTTGCACACCTCCCATTGCCATTTCTAGTTTGCAGTTCATCTGGTCCTTCTTGTTTCAGTTCCTTCTCCTCTTAGTTTTATGAGGTTTTTTGTTTTTAAAGATTTATTTATTTATCATATGAGTACACTGTCACTGTCTTCAGACACACCAGAAGAGGGCATCAGATCCCGTTACAGATGGTTGTGAGCCACCATGTGGTTGCTGGGATTTGAACTCAGGACCTCTGGAAGAGCGGTCAGTGCTCTTAACCGCTGAGCCATCTCCCCAGCCCAGAGGTTTTTAAGAACTATATTATATGGGTAAGTATTTTGCCTGTATGTATGTCTGTGCACCATATCATGCCTCCTGCCCAGTGTCCTAACCACTGAGCTGTCTATATACTTCCCCCCTTTCTAAGATAGAATCTCGTCAGGCTAGTCTGGGACTTGCTATGCTATGCGTTGCAGGCTGACTGACAACTCACAGAGATCCTCTGCCTCGCCCAATTTTTATTTTTTGTTTGGTTTTTGAGACAGGGTTTCTGTGTGTAGCTTTGGCTATCTTGGAATTCACTCGGTAGACCAGACTGGCCTTGAACTCACAGATCCACGTGCTTCTGCCTCCAGTGCACTGGAATTAAAGGCGTGAGCCTTCACCTTCTGGCTTCCAGTCCAATCTAATGGTGCTTGGGACTGAATTGAAGGCTGCTGGAATGCTAGATACATACTCCCTGAGTCACACACTCAGCCCCTCCTCACTGTGCATGAACCTATCTTCCTGGCTATTGCAACTTTCAGCATGCAGAACCCAGATCCTGGAGCTTCACTCTCTGCTCTGGAGCCATGCCAGGCCATAAGACTTGGCCACAGCTGTTGGCAAGTTTTATCGTTTGAAGTTGGATGTCATTTTCCCGCTGTGGTGGTTTGAATATGGTTGGCCCATAGAAAGTGGCAGTGATAGGAGGTATAGCCCTGTTGGAGGAACTGTGTCACTATGGGGTGGGCTTTGGAGTTCTCCTCCTATGCTCAGGCTACACCCATTGTGGAAGAGAGCTTCCTCCTGGCTGTGTGAGGATGGCAGTTTTTTCTTGGCTGCCTTTGGATCAAGATGTAGAACGTGAGGTTCCTCCAGCTCCACGTCTGTCCAGATGCTCCCCTGCTTCCTGCTATGATGATAATGGACTAAACCTCTGAAACTGTAAGCCAGGCCCAGTTAAATGTTGTCCTTTATCAGTGTTGCCTTGGACATGGTGTCTCTTCACGGTAATGGAAACCCTAACTTAGACACCCACTTTCCCCAGATCTCCACTTCCTGTTAAATAAGGAGGTTGTAGAACTCCAAACTCAACTTCCATAACTAAATATGTTAACTTCTTCACACTGGAGCTTCTGATTGCGTTCGTGGTGTTCCTCCCCTCATTTGGAAAAGAGAGAAACTTTGAGAGAAGATATACAGAGCCCCAAGTCCTCAGCACTGGCTGTGATGTAGGACCTCTCGTCCCTTCTGTACCCACATGAAAAGGAAAACTGAACTCACAAACTCATTCAGAGACTGACAAGTAAGACACACCCAGGAAAGAAGTCCTGAGCCAGCTGCCAACACACACCCTCTAATTTCAGCCCCTCAGAGGGGGCAGCATTGAGAAGATCAGGATTCGACGCCACCAGTTCCATAGTGAGTCTGAACTCAGCCCTGGGCAAACGTTTGTTTGTTTGTTTTGTTTTAGGACAAGGTGTGAATACAAAAGGTAGCCAAGGATGACCTGGTCACAGCAGATGGCTCAAACTGTTTCTTAGGCCCAGTACCGCAGCAACACGGTCCTTTAGTTTCCGAGTTGACTCCTCCTTGGCCTAGTTTATAAAGCTGGCCTTTGCTATCCTCTCTATCGTAATAGTTGTTTATCTGGCACCATTCCAAGTGCTTTTGCCAACAGTGACAGAAAACTTATTGTCCTAAGCAAGACCTTGTTGAAGATGAAAAAGGTGATTGTTGGTGTTTGAGGGACGAGGAATTGTGAATCGGGGTCCGCTGTAGCAAAAGGTGACCTTTGAACTCTGACCCTTCTGCCTCTACTTCCCAGGTATTACAGCCATACCATAATGCCAACGAAAAGAACTGTTATTTACACGGACACAGCAGGTGCTACCCAACTGTCCTGGCATACAGCGCATAGTTGTTATAAGATTTGGAGCAAGGCCTATGGTGGGCTTTGACCCATCTTCTCCTTGGCAACTGAGAGCCTGTCCCTGCAAACAGCCCTTTGGGTGAGTAGAGGCTATCAGCAAGCAAGATAGGTCTTCCCAACACTGGTTGACTTACTAAAGGACACTGACCTCTACCTCCTGGCTAGACTTTTATTAGCTGACTCACTCTCTCCACCTCCCCTGTTAGGATAGCATGGACAGGGCGAGTCCCAAGACTGGCGCCTGTTTCCCTCTCAGAAACTGAGTCTGAGTTCCTGGTTAAAGTATAAGCCATCCTTAGACAAGAGCGAGCAGGCACATGTTTTGCACGCACAGGACTAAGGCACTTTGCTGGGAGCGACAGCACTTGCAGCAGGAATTAGGTCACTGGGTCAGAAGATCCTGGGAGTCACGGCAAAAGGCAGAGTTATTTGATAAACTGCTTTTCCTCGCTCCCTCCCAGTTTTATTCCTGCATCCTACAAGGTGGAAGGAAGGGGACCGATCTGAAGGATGTCTTCTGGTCTCGACCCATGCACTGTGGTCCGTGTGCCCTCCCACACGCGGATACAAGGATGCAGGTGCAACGAGAGTGACTGTAATAAACATTTTTAATTAGCAAATTGGAAACAGCGTTGCTAGAAGGCTGGGCCTCACAGGCTGCAATTGCTTATCTTATCTTACGTGCAGTGATTGGAAGGGCAGAGCTGAGGGAGCGTGGCAGCTCATCCAATCCTCCTGCATCAGCCTCGCGAGTGCTGGGATCACTGTGCTGTTCCACCATTTCTAGCTGAAACGGAGATATCTTGAAACATGTTAAACTCGGCTTAGAATTTTGCCATAGGAAACTGAGCTGTGCTTCTAGTACAAGCGCAGTACCACTGAGGTGCGCTTTAAACCCCCACCTTTTCCTTTAATGTATTTACTTTGTGCATATGTGTGTTTTGCCTGTATGTCTGTGCACCACGTGCCTGGTTCCTGAGGAGGTCAAAGAGTGTGTTGGATCCCTTAGAACTAAAGTGAAGGACGGTCGTGAGCCACCGTGTGGGTGCTGGGAATTAAATCCAGATCCTCTGGAAGAGCAGCCAGTGCTCCTAACTGCTGAGCCATCTTTCCAGTCCTGTTATCAACTCTAAATAAGCTGGATGGCCTCACTTTTCACTTTGTTTTGTGTGTGTGTAGCAGGGTCTCGTGTGGCTCAGACGGGACTTTAATTTTCTGTGTAGCTGACTTTGAACTTCAGACCTGTCTGCTTGTGCTTCCTGAGCGTTGATCTACGTCTCCAGCTGTGACCTCAATGTTCTGTAATAGGGATACATACATACCAGGGAGCACTCTATCAATAAAGCTTATATCCTCAGCCCCGGCTAAGTTCTGGAGAGGAGTCCAGCGAAGATGAGGATATCTACATATTGGCAAGTTCTCTCTAGCTTGTCTTCAGAGAGTGTGGGGACCCCTGAAGGAGCAGAGCCAGTCTGAATACACTCAAGTTTTTATTGGTCCCTGCACTTGTTGTCCTCTCACATTTGTAGGAAGGAATATCTGTTAACTGACCTTTCTCTTGGGGGCAGGGGAAACTTGACAAAACAAGACATGGGTTCGCAGAGACACCCCGGCCTAGAAGTTCTTAATGAGATTTTAATAGGATGCAGGCTGGATCTTCAGTCCCTATTAACACAGAAAGTCCCAGCTATTGAGTGACTGGCTCGATTTAGGTGCAAAGGCTGTGGCTTGAAACATGAAAACAGAATCTGGCCGTTATTCAAGCATCTAGACCAAAGTTTAAACCTGAACTGGGCCCCGTGCCTGAGTATCATCCACTTAGCCGTGAAAACAGATCACAGGCCTTTAAGTGGGGTGGGGGAAGGGTCAGGCTGACGACCATTTTCAGATAGCAGTTTTAAACAAAGCGAACACTTTTGTTTATTTGTTTTATTTTAGGGCCGTACTAAAAATGCAAGAAGGCTCGGTGGCTGAGAGCATACCCCACTCTTCCAGGCGACCCGAGTTCCACCCCCAGCACCCACATCCGGTGTCTGGCAATGGCTTCTAACTCCAGTTCCGAAGAACTCGAGCTTCCACAGACACTACAGTCCTGTCACATGTCCACCCCCACGGGCAAGCACAAGTAAAATGATTTTTTTTTTCAAGTAGGGGCTGGAGAGGTGACTTATCAGTTAAGAGCACCGACTGTTCTTCCAAAAGTAATGAGTTCAATTCCCAGCAACCACATGGTGGCTCACAATCATCTGTAAAGGGATCCGAAGCCCTCTTTGTTTTCTAGTGCAGGGTCTCACAGTGTTTCTGGTCTGATGGGCCCTGGATCACACTGTGCTGCCCACACTAGCACTTGCTTTCTCCATTTCTCTCTGTTCTTTTCCACCACCAGCTCTTCCACTCCACTGTAGGGAAACAATAGGTGTGTGTGTGTGTGTGTGTGTGTGAGAGAGAGAGAGAGAGAGAGAGAGAGAGAGAGAGAAGAGAGAGAGAGAGAGAGAGAGAGAGAGAGAGAGAGAGAGAGAGAGAGAGAGAGAGAGAGAGAGAGAGAGAATGATGCACCACGTGCTCATGACCAAGCTTTCCAAGCTCATTTTATTTTTCATCGTGAGACACTAAACTGTCAAAACTGGCCTGGAACTTACTGTGTAGCCCAAGGCTGTCCTTGAACTTGTAATTCTACCATGGTGGTTCAAGTGCTGGGATATGGGCATGACCTACCACCCCCTACTTTCCCCTCTCTTTTTTTGGATAGTGTCTCATTTGTAATGTGTTGGTCTTATTGGAAAGTATGCAAACCAGGAAGCAGGGTGACTAGGAGGGTCCCTGGTCACTCCTTGCTCTCTCTGCTTCCTAGTAGCCTTGGAGTGAGCAACTTTGTTCTATTATACCCTCCCCACCATGCTGTTCTGTCTCAGGTCTGAGGTGACACTATCCAAAAGATGTCCATTGTCATAGTTTCAGACTCAATCTGAACTATGTCCCTAGTCTGACCAGAATTAGGTTGTGTGTTCAATAAACTATTCTTGCCTAACTGAGACCAGTATTTGTAGGGTTTGTGTGGAGATCCCTAAATCCCAACATGTCTAGCAGAATGAGAATACGACATAGTCATGAGTCATGTTCTCTGCCTTTTTAAGGAGGTCAAGTGGGTTTCCTGTAACTCAGGTTGGCTCTGAACTCACTATGTATCTGAGGATGACCTTGGATGTCTGGGAACCAGGTACCAGAATTCAGGCTGACACTACACATGGTGTTTTCTTCTTTGTTTGCTCATGTCTGTCTGAGATGCTGAGAGATTCGGATGATTCTCAAGTGTCCTGTGCTCAATATGACTTAAATGAAATGTCCTCAGTCGCTCTCATTTCCCCACTTCTGATACCAACTGGGCAGATGTTTAGTGGGTAAGAAATATTGCACAGCTCACAGGTAAAAGAAACAGTATGGGGAAGAGAGGAGAAACTTGAGTCACGTAGCAGTGTTTGCCAAAACAATGTTTTCAACCACAGCTCATGACCCTCTACAGTTGTGAAATCAATTTCACCAGTTTTAAAAATCCAATATATAATAGAAAAGGAAGAGCAGACACGTGCAACACACACACACACACACACACACAGAACAGTCAATGCCTTAGCAGACATTTGCTTCACCTTCACGTCCATAAGTCTGTGTGTGTCGCTGAAATATATTCCAAAGCAAAGTCATGGGAAGGGGAGAAAGGAGGCCACTTGTATTTGTCTGTGTCACTGCAATGTGATGCTGTGGTTGGGTAACTTTATGGAGAAGAGGTTTATTTGCTCTTGTGGCTCTGATCCAAAGTTCAAGGGCTGCCTCTGGTGATGCCCTTTGTAATGGCAAAGTCCTAGTTGTGGTGGTTGGTGTCACAAGGCTGGAAGGCAGAGAGCGTGCATGTGTCTGCTCAATCTCTTGTAAAATCACTAAGATTCAACCATATTGGGTTCACGCCCCTGAAATTATCTAATCAAATTAAACTTTTTTTCTTTTAAGACAAGGTCTCTCTGTATAGCCCAGGGACTGGGTTGCTAGAACCTAAGGCAATTTTCCTGAATACTTCTGAGAACTGGATTAGATAGAAGCCACCCCTGTGCCCCTCTTCTCTTCTTAGATAAGTTTCCTGTATCGTGGCTTGGCTTCCATTCATTAGGTAGCCAGTGATGACCTTGACGTGATGACCTTGAATTTCCGATCTTGCTGCTGCATGCTGGGATTACAGGTGAAGCTTCCACTGCCAGTTGGAGTTAGAACCAGGGCCTTTTACATTCGAGGCAAGCACTGCCACAGAACACTTCAGGCCCCATGCTCAGCTCCTGGTGCTGTTTTGCTGGTGACTGAACCAAAGCCCCATGCATTCTAAGCAAGTGCTGGACACCACTGAGCTTGCTAGATCCAACTTCTACTTCTGAAATCTGAACCAGGTTAATACGAAGATGAGACCCAAATGTCCCTGTGGGAAGCATAGGCCACTAAGAGTGAGGAGATGATGTCAAATTTGCTTCATCCTTATCTAGTGTTTAAGAGCAAATTTCTCAAGCACAACTCACATTTTGAAAGTTGTTCTTTGTTAACCGGGCTTTGGTGGCACACGCCTTTAATTCTAGCACTCACTATGCAAAGGCAGGCGGATCTCGTGAGTTCTTGAGGCCAGAGTGGTCTACAAAGTGAGTTCCAGGACAGCTAGGATCTCTCTCTCTCTCTCTCTCTCTCTCTCTCTCTCTCTCTCTCTCTCTCTCTCTCTCTAAATGTTTTTGTTGGCCATGGTGTTTACCTTTAGCTCCAGAACCTGGGAGGCAGAGGAAGGTGTTAGTCTGTCTGAGGCCAGCCTGATTTATAGGAGTTTCAGGACAGCCAGAGCTACATGAGAGAGAAGCCTTGTCTCAAAAAACAAACATTGCTTTTAGTCCAATCTATTGTGTTTACATACATGTTTACATTTTCTTTTGTGCACCTTTTTGTGGGGTGTGAGGTTATATGAGTCCGGAGGCACAAAGGCCATGGACACAACCACCTGCCACCCTCCTCTGGGGAATCTGATGCCTTATGTCATGCTTAAATATATACATACAGATACATATACACACATAGTTTTAAAAATAAATCTGAATGCGGAATTTGTATATGAATTTAAATAGAAATGTTGTCTTTCTAGTCTTCCCACCTACCCACAGTGGATTCTTAAAGCACATTCTCCAGTAAGCAGCATGCCAGATGAGTACCTTTTGGCCTGTTACCCATTTAGCATGGCTGGTACTAGTCCAGTTTCCTCAGAACAACCAGATAGGCCTGACACACCTTCTACACAGCCCCAGGAACTGTACTCTGGAAGGTTGTGTATATTTCAGCCAAATAAACCTCTTTAAGTTATAAAATATCCAGTCTCAGGAGTATTTTGTAGCAACACAAAATTAGCTACTGTAAAAACTGACCTCCCCCCTCCAAAACCAAAACAAAAACCCAAAACAACAGCAACAACAACAAAACTCAAACTAAACCAAACTCTGAGACAATTCTCAGATATTTTCCCGGGCAATTTTTCACACCAGATGATGGGAGGAGAGTCTGGAATCAGTTTGGTGGACGGTAGATAGCCAGTTTCCCTGAGACACCACAGTAATAGGCCTGCAACCATAGGTTTCTTCGCCCACAGTAAAGAGGCGCATTCTCCTGACCAGCTTGTTCCTTTATCCTCTGTGGATTGGAAGGCAGCTTAATTTTCATGAGGTGGAACATAAAAACGTTCTTCCTTTTCTCTTTCCTTCTAATTTGTCCGCTAAAGTAACTGATCTAGAGCCAGGACGCTTGATTTCAGGGTCTCTCAGCCACTAGCATTACATTGAAAACACTGCATTAAGAATCAAAAGAATAAACGAAAGTTAGAAGGTTTGGTGACTCAAACTTGTACCCCTGGCACTTGGGGCAGAGGCAGGAGGATTTGGAGTTCAAGGTTATCCTTGGTTAAATAGCAAGTTGGAAGCCAGCCTTGGCTACAGGAACCTCTCTTAAACAAAAAATGACAGTAACAAAAGCCACAAGTTGTAAACTGATATAGTCTTATAATCCCAGAGCTCAGAAGCCTGAGGTATCAGGATCTGAGTTCAAGGGCACCCTGGGCTGTAGAAGGAGACCCTGCTGGAAATGACAGCTGCAAAGTCACGACATCTAGGAATGACTCTGGGCCCTACCGTGACCTGGAGAGTCAGTTTATCTTCCTCATGTATGTGGTGAGGAGGCCACACACTCATTCTGAAACTTCTCTGCCAGTGTTTGATGTGGCATTCTGTAACTTCTCCTTTTCTTCCTTTCTTCCCTTTGTATGACGTTTTAGAGTCTCCTGTGTGAAAGCCTTTTGGAGGCCCCGAAGAGGAGCACAGTTGTGGAGATAACCTTCACCAGAGAATTCTTCCACCATTGTATGCAGCTTTGGGAGGACGACAGAGTGGTGAGGAAGGGACACCTGCACAGCCAGATCAGCTGGCGTAAACCTGCTGATAATGGAGTGACACATGTCACAGCCAGCTCCCCCACCCCCCTTTTGAGACAAGAGCTTATGAAACCTACACTGGCATCGAACTTGCTAGAGAGAGTCTCTGTTTCTGTTCTCTCTTTCTCTCTCTCTCTGTCTGTCTGTTTCTCTGTCTCTGTCTCTCTCTCTCTGTCTCTGTCTGTCTGTCTGTCTCTGTCTCTGTCTCTCTCTCTGTCTCTCTCTGTCTCTCTCTCTCTCACACACTCAGACTCACACACACACACACACACACACACACACACACACACACAGACCCATGAATCTATATGCCTGTGTGTGGATTGGAGCAAACAATGGATTATCATCTTGTTCTGTTACTCTCCAGCTCTTTGAGGCAGGTTTCCTGCTGAACCTGGAGTTTATCTGGTAGTCCACAGGGCCCAGAAATCCTCCCATGCCTGTCTCCATAGTCCTGGGGTTACGGATGTGTGCATGACCACACTCGGCTTTTTATGTGGGTGCTGTGTATTTGAACTCAAGTCTTCGTGCTTAGGCAGCAAGCACTCTTACCCAGAAAGGACCTTCCCAGCCCCATATCTTACTACTGAAATCATGGTGTCAACTATTACAGATATGGTAACATAGTTTCTATACCATGTTATACTTTGATCGCTATTCTATGAATGTGTGTTTTGCTTACATTGTCTGTCTGTGCAATATCTGTGTGCCTTATGCCCAAGAAAGCCAGAAAAGGGTATTGACTGCCCTGGAGCTGGAGTTATAGAAGGTTTTGAGGAACCATGTGAGTGCTGGGAACTAAACTTGGCTTGGGGAAGAACAGCCAGTGTTCTCAACTGCTGTGCCTTCTGTCTGCAGAGCCTCATGTGTTATGTCTTCTTTTGATCACGAGCAAGGATCTGATGTAGTTCAGGCTGACCTCGAGCTTGCAACATAACTAAGGATGATCTGAAACTCCGATTCTCCGGCTTCCACTCCCTAAGTTCTGGGATTGCAGTCTATGTCTGTGTCCTCCCATACACTCCACAATGATGAATCTCCGCTCTCCATTTAGACAAAACCATTCTTCCATTCGGCTGTTGCAGACAAGATTCCTTCCTTCCTTTCTTTCTTTTAAAGATGTATTTATATGAGTACACTGTCATTGTCTTCAGACGCACCAGAAGAGGGCATCAGAACCCATTACAGATGGTTGGGAGCCACCATGTGGTTGCTGGGAATTGAACTCAGGACCTCTGGAAGAGCAGTTAGTGTTTTTAACCTCCAAGTTATCTTTCCAGCCCCCAGACAATATTTCTTTATAGAAACACCCCTTCTTCTCACAGAAATAGCTCACATTTGGGGCTCAAAAAAGGCTTGGTGGGTGAAGAGCACTGACTGCTCTTCCAGAAGACCCAAGTTCAATACCCACCATCTACACAGTAGTTCACGACCATTTGAAAGTTTAGTTTCTGGGGATCTGAGGCCCTCTTTGACGTTCAAGGGCAGTACATGACAGAGATACACAGACATACATGCCCAAAAGAACATTTCTACGCATAATAAACAAAAAAATAGATTTAAAACCAAACTTCATATTTGCAATAGAAAACAAACCAGGCCAGCTTTCTGTTTAGCAAAGCTTTTGCAACCTTGGAATAAGGGCACGACCTCGTTAAATGCGGTTGCCATGCATCAATATCTACCCAAAGTTCATGTGCTGCTCAGGCTCTGAGTCCCGAGGCATGAAAGTGCGTGTGGGTAGGAATCACTTCCCAAGTGGAAAGTGCTTTACAGCAGAGTTAAATAACAGTGGTTATTGATACTGATCGATCCTCAGAAAGAGTGCAGTGTCCGTGTTAGCCCTAGAGAACTGAGGTGGTCCACACAGAGCAAACACTCAGCTTTATTCTGCAGGGTCGTTTGTTTGTTTTGTTTGTTTTGTTGTTGCTGTTGTTGTTTTGTCATCCTCCTCCTCTCTAAGTTTTTCAAAACCAAACCAAACATACGAACAAAGCACCGCCATCTTTCATTTTTCTTTCTTTATTTGAGGGAGGAATTGTTTACCTGAGACTGGGTCTCTGTAGCTCAGGCTATGACACAGGATGACCTTAAATGTTATCCTCCTGGCTCTGCCTTCTGAAGGCTGGTCTCACAGGGCGTGCAATACTATGCCTGGTTTACGAAGTGCTGTGGTCAAATATAGGATGAGCCTGCATGTTAGACAACTGTTCTATCAACTGAGATACAGTCCCAGTATCTATTTGCATTTTCTTTTCTTTTTTTTCTTTTCCTCTTTCTTTGTTTCTTTTTTTTTATTTCTTTTTTTTTTTTTTTCCTTTTTTTTTTTCGGAGCTGGGGACCGAACCCAGGGCCTTGCGCTTGCTAGGCAAGCGCTCTTCCACTGAGCTAAATCCCCAACCCCTTTTTTTTTTTTTTTTAAGGCATTGTCTTCTTGCAGCCAGGCTGGTCCTGTAACTAGAAGCAATCCTCCTGCCTTAGTCTGTCCAGAGATGGAATTATAAGTGTGAGCCACCATGCTAGCTCTTGTTTCCATTTAACAATATGCAGAAATAGTTGTGTACACATGAAACTTAATGCGCATTTTAAGAAGCCACTGGAAAGCCTATAGACTAGAGGGAATGACCAATCAATAACAATGCTTGCTACTCAAGAAAGAAGACCTGAGGTCAGATCCCCAGCACCCACACAAAAAATTGGACCTACAGCGCATGCCTGTAACCCTAGTGCTTAGGGTGTGGAAAGGTGTGAATCTTTGAACCTCGATGGACAGCTAGTATACCCAGTTCATTGAGAGACCCTCCCTGAACTGTAGGGGAAAACAACTGACTCTGACCTCTGGCCTCCCAGTAAACAGAGGGTGGGGTGGGGTGTACTTTCCAGTGGATAGAAGATAAGGGTGACCTTGTATTCTGCAGTCATTGTATTATGTAGGGAGCACAATATAAAACATTGATTGGGCTTTTATGAGCACACACACAAATGAAAGTATTCTCAGAGAAATGAGAGTGAGACAGACAATAGAACTTAAAACCAAAAACCCCAGCATTCTAGGCCAGTCCAGACACACACACAGTAAGAGCTTATGGTTTTTGTTTGTTTTTAAGTTTATGCAATCTTACCGAGGTGTGGGTTAATAGAACACACTCATCATCCTAGGATTCAGGAGAGGATCGAGATTATCATAAATGCATAGCCACCTGGGCGGTAGAGTGCATTTAAGGCCAGCCCGTGTTGCATGAATCTTGTCTAAAAACGCAAACAAACAAACAAACAAACTCGGCATGGTAGTACTGCATTAGCATACTAACAGAGAGGTAGAGACAGATGGATGTCTGAGTTTGAGGTCAGTCTAGTATACAGAGGGAGCTCCAGGCTGCCCAGAGCTACACAGTAAGACCCTGTCTCAAAGTAAATAAGCAGTTAAATGAAAAATAAAAAATGAAGGTTCAGAATGGTTGACTTGCTTTCTTCAAATATCTCTAAGGGGGCAGCACCCTCACCCTGTGCTGCTCTGGAAAGCGAAATCCTCATGAAGGGCAGAAGCCATGAGCAAGCACGTTCTAGCTCAACCTACCACGCTGATCAAGTGTTCGTTTTCCTTCTCAGTGACCTCTGGATCAACAAGGGTCATTTTAGAGTTGTGAAAGAGAAACAGCCCTCATGGCTTTGGGTATTTGAATATCTAGTTCCTAGTTAATGGGGCTGTTTGGGGAGGTTAGGGTGGCACAGCCGGAAGAAGTGTGCCACTGGGGGCCGGGCTTTGAGAGCACGTAGGTGCTTGTCCTACCTTCCTTTGTTCTCCCTGCTTCATGCTTGCATTGAAGATGTGAACTTTCAGATTCCTGCCTTTGAAGTCTGTTATGCTTTTTCTTCATGATGGACTCTTCTCCCTCTACAACTGTAAGCACCAATAAACCCTTCCTTCTATAAGTTGCCTTGGTCGCGGTGTTTTATTCCAGCAACAGGAAAGTAACCAAGGTTAGCTTAGAGATCACTTGGCTGGAATACTGGAACCTGCTATGCCACCGGACACCAGACTTGCCTGTTCCTTGTTGACCTTCATTCCATCTGGAACCTCAGAAAGGAATAAAACTTGCACTTCTACGATACATTTCAAAACTTTCTGGACATGTCCACTGTGTGGCCCAGTATGTTTATTAATTCAGACAGACACATTTGGGGATTACAAAGTCATGCTTCAGGGTTAAAGGGCAGCACCCAGGCTAGCTAAAGCCAATTGATGCCTTGGTTGGAGCCCTGTTACAGTTCTATACCAATTGCCAAGTTCTGTCTGATTCCATTCATAGGTCTTTTTTTTTTTTTAAAGATTTATTTATTTTATTTATATGAGTACATGTAGCTGTTTCAGACACACCAGAAGAGGGCATCAGATCCCATTACAGATGGTTGCAAGCCACCATGTCGTTGCTGGGATTTGAACTCAGGACCTCTGGAAGAGCAGTCAGTGCTTCTAACCACTGAGCCATCTCTCCAGCCCCCCATTCATAGTTCTGATGGACAACTCTCAGAATAAACAGTACGAACTGTCCCACGACCTCAAGGATATAATTTGAAGATATATCTTACTTGCAGAACCATAAATGCCAGTTTCTGCTATTTGGAAATTGACACTCTGAGAGTCTGTTCCTAAAATAGACTGAGCTCAACTTGCCCTACAATTCTCTAGGAAAAAACAAGTCAGCTTTAGACATTCAATCTAGGATGAAAATATAAGAGTCATATTCCATGTATAGTCCATCTCGTAGTGGGCAGAGCATAGTACAAAGCGGAACCCTTGCTCTGAGTGGGGGTAGGGAAGGGGGTGGCCGAGGGTAAGGCCAGCAAATGCATGCATGGAGCAGAGAAGAGAGAACCTGGAGGACTAAGCTCAGCAGATGGAGAGCAAGGACCGGTGGGTACAGAGCTGAGCACAGAACAGCGGTTGAGACGATGGCCATCCCAGAAGGAGCCTCAGGGAAACGTAAGCAGAGACACTCGGATCTCAATTCACTTGTGATGGGAAATGGACAAGCCTATAGATCTGAGGATGGTAATACTACTTTATATTTGAGTGCTAGCTTCAATTTTTCAAAACCATTTTACTTCTTTTTTGCCATCTTAGTGAGAGACACTGTCTCAAAACAAACAAACAAACAAACAAACAAACAAACAAACAAACCAAGATAGATGGCTCACGAGGAACAGTATCTAAGATTGACCCCTGGCTTTCATCTTCCATATGCATACGATTTCATGTACACACACACACACACACGCACACACACATACACACACACACACACACACACACGAGAGAGAGAGAGAGAGAGAGACAGAGAGAGACAGAGAGAGACAGAGAGAGACAAATACAGAGACAGACAGAGAGAAGAGAGACAGAGAGAGAGAGAGAGAGGCTCTCCATTCAGAAAGTCAAGCATAGTGGTGCATGTATATAAACCCAGCACTTGGGAGGCTGAGACAGGAGAATCTCAAGTTTGAGGTCAACCTTGACTACATAGCAAAACTCTGTCTCAAGATACTGAAATGGGGGAGGGGCCTGGGAGTGCACCGGGGTTGGCAGAATGCTTTCCTAGTGCTGGACTCTGTATGACTCCAGGAGTTGACCAAACTGGGATGGCAAGAGAATAAAAAAGTGATAACATATTACATACTTACACACAAAAGCTTGACTTGATGATTGGGGCCCTTGGATAGAGAAACCAAAGCATCCTGAAAGCTCAGTGCTTATAGTATATACAGTTGAACAATGGAAGCTCAGTGCTTATAGTATACAGTTGAACAGGGAGGTAAGGTTTCCCCCCTCCACTGTCAACATTCACACTCAGACCAGAGGAAGCCTCTGGGCCTCATCTGAGGAAGGCTCTGCCACTCTCATGGGTCTGAGGACTTGGGGTTCTTGACATGGCTGTGCTCATGTCAAACACATACTTTCCCTCAAGTTGTTACTAGCATCAGGAAGTGCTGAGTTCAAGAGTCAACACGGCACAATCCCAGGCAGGGTGACACATGCCTGAAATTCCAGCACTTGGAGGGTAGCAGGAGGATCAGAGGTTCAAAGCACCTTTGGGCTACATGGTAACTTTAAGGTTAACCTGGGTTACGTGATACTGAAAGACCCCAGCTTAGCAGCAGTAACGCCATTTTACAAGGCTGTACTTAAGATGACTGGTTCAGGGAAAGGTTAGAACACTGAGTACACAGCGGCTGCCAAACAAGATGTATATGGTTGAAGGCATGGCAACAGGACGACTGCATTGAGCGCCTGACAATGAGAAAAAGCCCCCGGAGAGGTCCCACCCCTGGTGGGGGGCCAGAGTCCAAATTATGTTCCAGGAAGGTAGCTAGGAACTTGCCCCAGGCTGAACCCTTGCCACATTAGAATCCACCAATTATATCCTAACCATGCATCTGCTTCTGTATGCTTGCTTCTGGAAATCCTATAAAAAGCCCATCCTTGGTTCCGTGTCCCAGTGACTGAAGCGCCCACAGGTGTCTGTGCCTGTGTCCTGACAATAAACCAAATCCTCTTGCTAATTGCATCCGTGGTTCATTCTGGTCATTGAGTTAGAGGACCTCCATCCCGAGGGAAGTTCTCAAGAACTTTTCATTTAGTCAAAGCAAAGGAATCCTCTACCCAGGGACCACCGACCACCCACTGGGAGGATAGCTATGGCGTCTGTCTGATTCTGTCTCGTTCTGCCCTATTCTGTCTGTTCTGTGGCGCTCAGCCAGGTTGTTTTGGAATTTGGGCGGGGACGTGAAAAACTGGCTCAGACTTCTCGCCCACAGCCCTGGAAGACGTTCCAAGGGTGTTAGGGAGCCCGACTTTCGGGGCTCAATCTGGGACTCTGGTTGGGAGGAGGATCCGGACTTCGACACCTCTGTCTGTATTTTTTGGCTTTCAGAGGGCCCGGACCTTTGCCACCTCATCTGACTTTTGCTTTCAGTTTGGTACCAAAAACCATTACTTGTTTGACTGATGGAATTGTTTGTCTTCTTTGTGACCTGACTGTGGTTTTCTGGGCGTGTGTTGGTGTCTGTTAGTGTCTTTTTGACTTTTGTTTCGTGTTCGAATTTGGACACTGTCTTTAAAATCTTGGACTGACTGTGTTTGAAATCAAAACTGCTTTGTTTGTCAAGGAGTTTTACTTGGTCCTCTTGGTGCTTAACTTGGAAATAATTTGCTTGAGAAAATTGTTTTTTCTGCTGGGGAGTTTATCTTTCTCTCTTGAGCCTCCTCCCCAAGGAGATGCCCCTCCCTTTGCTCCCCTTGTCCAGAATGAGGCTATTAACAGTTGTGTATGAAGGACTCCAGGTTGGCGAGTGCCCCCCCCTAAAACAGGTATTAACAAGAGCCTGGCTTTCATCTTAGATCCCCTAAAGAAAATTTCTCCCTGTTGCTTAAACATTCAGCTTCTAAGGAAGGGACAACACAGAGTAAAAAAATGTAGGGGCTGAGGGTGTTGAGCATACAGGCCTGCTAGAGCTGCAGGCTGACGTGGGCAGTGGCGCAGCTCAGGCCAAATCAGTGTAAGAGGAGTTTCAAGGTGATGAGGCCTGCCAGGGTTAAGCTTTGCCAGTTGCTGCCTTCAGTGGCCAGACCTTCAACACTTGCTCACAGAAGGAGAGTGTTCATTATGAGAAGTTCTTTAAGAGAGCCTGCCTTATCTGCTGGCCCTATTCCAAGAAGGAGTTGATCTATCCTATCCCCATAGCATAGTTCCTGCCCCTATGGTCAAAAATGCCCCAGGTTGGGGGACAGAGAAGCCTCTCCTAGGGCTATAGAATGGATAATTACATTGGCCAGCTCAACAGCTTTCTCCAGAGAATAAATCTTAAGAACAATTTTTGAAGCAGGAAACAACGTCTCCTAAGAACTAGCGGACCATGAAGTTAAACAATCTGTCTTCTCCTAGGAAACAATCTTGGAGACAGAGAGGATTTTTCACTGTTATTCTATGACGCCCATCCCTGCCCCCCTCAGGTTGTGGTTTCTCCTTTAAATACCTCTTCTCCCAGCCTCTCAGGGTCGAACTCCACTGCCCCTGCATGAATCTTTCTAGACCCCAGTGCACTGGTTGCTATCGATAAACCTCATGTAATTACAACAAGGACGGTCTTGTGTGAGTTCTTGGGGGTTCCTCATCCTGAGACTTGAGTGAGGTCTCCCACTCTGGGGTCTTTCATTTGGGGGCTGAGTCGGGATGGGTGACCACCCTCGTCTCCAAAGACCCACTTGGAGGTGAGATAACATCTGTGTCTTTGTCTGTGTCTGTGTTTTGTGCGGCTAAACTCTGGGTCTGTATTTGCTACTCTGGGTCTGTATTTGCTCGTGAGTTCTGAGTTCTGGTTTTGCAGTCACTCCCCATCTCGGGCTGAGAGGGAGGCTCGTTTCTCAGGAGAGAGAAGCGAGTGTGGACCAGGCGTGCCTAGGGCTCACTGATTGCACTGCCCTGGGAGACGTCCCAGGAGGTGAGGAGGGACCCCCAGGACGCCTGGGAGATTCCCATCTGGGTGCCTGTGAGGATTCAGTGATTCTCTAGATTGGAGAAAAGACCTGCCCTCCTGGCCATCTGTATTTCAGGTGGTTTTTCTGTGTGTCTTAGGTCTTTGTTTTGTGTTCTGGTTGGGAAAGAGGGGTGATGTGGAATCCGCTCCCCTTCATCTGTTTTTGGTGAGCCCCTCCATCTGAATCAGTTTGGTTTGTGGTGATCTTGTCGCACTTCTGTTTTTTTGTCTGTTAATCTTTTGAGGTAAGCCTAGTGTCATTTGGAGGCTGGTTCTCTTGAGAGGCAAAGCCACCAAGCTGACACTGAAGAGAGGTACTCCTTAAGGGAAAATCTAAGTCAGGAGACAGCCGGTAACAGATGGCTGCCCTCTCTTGTTTCATAGACAAAAGTTGTGCTTATTTACAATGGCCTTTTGGTCCCAAAGAGCCTCCTGGTTTAGTTGTGTGTGACTAAATGCTGTTTGCCCTCTTCAGTAGACCTCTATTCTAGCTCTTGTTTTCTCCCATCCCATTTGAGATGCTTGTTAGTAGCTCAAGGTCTTCTTTACCACTGAGGAAAGACAGAATCCTACTGGAGGCCAGAAAGAAGGTTCCACACGGATGAGAAGGCCCTCAATTCAGACGCCTGAAGGTAAAAGTGCTCCAGGTCTGCCGCCAGGCTCAAGGTGGGTCTCTGAGGGGGGAAAATGCCCCATCTGGCTAAGATAAAGTTCAAAGAGTTAAGCTAAGTTGCTGAAAAAAAAAAAAGAGAACTAAAGAGATAAAAGATGAAAGCATATACTGCCACAGTAGTTAACCTGGGTTACCTGACAACAGAAGAGAATTCCTGGCTAAAAGATAATGCCACTGGGTCAGGGACTGCCAAAAAGAACAAGAGGGGCCACTGGAAAATCCTCTGGCTATGTACAGAATAAAAAGGGAAGTGTGGATACAGGGACCCAATGCCTGTACCTTGAGTGGACTGACAACGAACAATACTTATGGACTGCCGAAGAACAGTGGACCTTTTAGAACCCCAGTTCATAGTCATCCCTGACTGCCCTATCCCTATAGAAATTTGCTCTCCAAAATACAGTGTGGGCTGATGGCTGGGTGAGATGTATGCATATCTACAGACTGTGTATGTGGAGCTTAAGACCTGTCTCAGTGTAAGTACCTGATGCTGGGAGATGTGCTTATTGCCATTCTGCCTGGAATACACTGTTCCTGCCAGCACATCACCCAATCCAGGACAATAAACTGTGATAAGTGGCTGATGTTTGCCTTTGAATAAGTGTCCCAAAAGACCACTGATAAAAACATTCTCCACGGGTGGGACAATCTGGTCACCTTGCTGCCCATCCAGACCTGGACCACCACAGCACAGTGTCAAGCACTTTCATTAGCCCATAGTGGAAAAAAAAGACCTCTCTGGAAGACTGGCTGATTGACCGCTGCTGAAAGCCGAGGACCTTGTCTGAGCGCCAGTTCTCTTCATGAATAGGGAAGAGATTCCATGGGGCAGTAACAAAGCAGATTGGCTCAGGAAATGGCTATGCGGAGCCTATCCTGGTTACAGGCCTGCAAGGGCAGCCACTGGGAACTGGGATTGGACTGCATGGCCTCACTTAGAATGTAAAACAGAAGAAAAAGGCCCAAATTGCTAAACAAAAAAAAAAAAAAAAAGACAATGGGACTTGAGGGGAAAAGCTGGGGAACAAGGAAAAACTCCTTTGCCAAATACAGAAATGGACTCATTTAGGAGATAAAAAAGTTTGTCAAGTAGTTAAGTGGTATAATAGACTTTAAGATTTTTGGTAGAGGCAATTATAAGATATGTCAATAAGTGAATGTCCCAAGCAAACAGGGCTCCTCAAACGGTTAAATCATCAAGAAGATACTGGAAGAAATCTTCCCCGGAATGCAAGGGAATCTGGTCAACAACAGGCCCTATTTCAACCTGCTGGTAAGCCAGGGTGTGGCCAAGTATTTAGAAGTTAAAATTACATTGTATTTACAGACCTCAAAGTTCAGGACACTCTACCCTGACCAAATTGACCATGGAGACTGGCACAGACTGGGTGATACTCCTTCCTTCTTGCTCTCTTCAGAGCAAAATACACATTCAGCCTTTACCCCTTTGAGATCTTAAATGCACCCCCCTGACATGATGATGTTACAACCAGATGTCATAGTGCCAAGTAATAATGATTTGTGAGCTAAAGACCTACAGGTGATACAGAATTGCTCAGGGCAGCAGACCTGGATCCCTGGGAAGTCCTACTGAGGACATTCGAGCCCAAGGACTGTACCTGGTGCTGCTGACCACTGAAAATTCTCAGCCCTCCAGAAATGTACTAGCTGTTGGGGCTGAGAGCTGAGTTAAAGGGAAATTCAGTCATGTTTGTCCTGGGTTCTATCAAGATAGGTGTGGGATAGGTTTGAAGAAAATGATATAACATTGCATATGCAACCCTAACACTTCTTGGGACTGTGCCTCGACAATCATAAGTTTAGGTTCTAAAAAGCTGGTCATGACCTCAAGGTTTTGTCAAATCCTGATGCTAAAGACTTAAAGACACAAAAGGAGTTGAGTTACTTAGGTACTATCTAGGTGCTGGGAGAAAATGAAGAGAATTCAGAACTGCCATTCAAAGGTTCCTGAATAAACTTAGCAAAGCAAGGCAGACACAGAAAGCCTGGTTAGAGCAGATCCCCTTGGTTTGCTACCTGGTGTCCACCTTGATGGGACCCTTAATCATCCTCCTCCTAATCCTCCTCTTTGGCCCCCCTCATTCTAAACAGCCCAGTTCATAAAGAACAGACTCAGTCATTCAGGGATTACCCAACAATACTCTGGGCTTAAGACAACAGGAAGAGATTCCTTATTTTTTTTTTAATCTAAAAGAAAATTAAAGACCCCACTTAGCAACTTATTTTACAAGGCTGTATTGATGACTGGTTCAGGGAAAGGTTAGAACCTGTTGTGGCTGCCAAACAAGATGTATATGGTTGCATGGAAAGGAAAGGTTTGGCGCCTGACAATGAGAAAAGCCGGGAGAGGTCCCAAGGGATAGATGTTCCAGGAAGGTAGCTAAGGAACTTGCCCCCGGCTGAACCCTTGCCACATTAGAATCCACAATTATATCCCTGTAAATGCATCTGTGACCTATAAAAAGCCCATCACCTCAGGCAGTCCCAGTGAAAACCCCCAGGTGTCTGTGCATTTCTGACAATAAAACCAAATCCTCTTGCTAATTGCATCCGGTGGTCATCTGGTCATTGGTTAGAGGACCTCCATCCAGAAGTTCTCCCTGGAACTTTTCAATACCCTGTCTCCAAAAATAAAATTCTATTGAAATGGGAGAGGACCTTGGATGCACTCTATAGCACACCTAACTTTTAGATAGTTATGAAGGATACTATCTGAAAAAATACAATTTATGTGTGGAGTGGCTCAAGGTGGAGCAGTAAACAATATCCTAGACTTTATTTAATCTATAGCACCAGAATAATAATGATAATGATGATGATGGTAATAATAGAAGATAAAAACAAAGGGGAAAAAATCATCTGGGCTAGAGAGATCATCCATTCAGTAAAGTACCTGCCACCCAAGCCCTAGGACCTGACTTCATTCCCACTGGCCCCATGGAGTCGGCTGCAGCAGTATGCATCTATAATTCTAGCACTGGGAAGCTGGGGATAGCGGGAGCCAAGGAGCTTGCTGATTGATCGGTCTAGTTGATTTAGTACATTTCAGTTTCAGTGAGTCCCTGTTCAAACAGTTAAATATAGAAGGACAAGGGAAAACAGTGGCATCAACCTCTGGCTCATGTGCATGTACACACACACACACACGATGACAACAGAAGAAATATAATAGGAGCTATTAATTCCAGCATTAGGGCAAGACCTGGATCTAGGAAGTCCTAAGGGACAAGGCTCCAGTATACAGAAATACAGAAATGCAGTTACAGAGAAGGCTGGTAGAGACAAGAGAAGAGCCTTGCAATGCAACCACAACGGGAAGGACAGAGGTCTAATGGCCTCAACTCTTTCAAATGCTCACAGCAACCTTAGTGTGGTACAGTAAGGAGAAATGAAGACAACTAGTGGGGGTTCCTGCAGCAGCAGGCCAAAGCCTGTTGGCAATCTGACTGATCACCGCTTTGGGTCATTATCTCAGCCCTGCGAGCCATGTCTGGGATTATCTCTGGGCTTAGGGAGTCATTTTTTTTTTAATCCTTTATCTTAAGGTGATTGTCGCTAGGGCCTGTTGTGTCTGGTAACTAAGGTAACTGCAGGAAAGAAAGGCTTGGGAAAGCTCAAGAGGATAGATGGAACAAGACGGAACCAGAAACAAATTAAACAGTGACTATGCCCCACCTCAGGCATCAAACCATTGCATTTCTATGAAAAATCTCAGGGACCTCACATGCAGAGTGTTGGACAGTTTTCCTATTTAAATATGTGTCCTTAAACATTTTTCTTCTCTCATTCTCCTTTTTTCTCTTTCTCTCTTTTTTTTTTTGTCACCCCGACTGTTCTGGGGATGTAGACCAGGCTGGCAAATCCACAGAGTTCCCCTACCTCTGTCTCCCAAGCCTGGGATTAAGGCTAGGGTACTACAACTGGCTGGGTCCTTTCTTGAGTGGCTTCTTATAGGCCTAGGAAATCAGTGGAACTTCCCTAATGCAACATATGTTTGAAAGAATAAGGGGAGATTTTTATTTCTATCCTTAAACATTTTATTTCATTCTAAGATAGGATCTTGTTTGACAAGCTGGCCTGGGATTTACAGTAATCCTCCTGCCTCAGCCTAAGGGCTAGGATTATTGATGTCAGTCACTGCTTGTAGCAATATCCTTAGACCTTTGTAGGATGATTACTTCTTGTTCTCAGGTTTTTAAATTAATAGAAAAAGTTGATCTATATTTAGTAAACATTCTCTATTTACTTATTTATTTGAGACAGGCTGGCCATGGCAGAAGGTGACCTTGAACTTCTGATCCTTCTGCAGCTGCCTCCCAGTGGTAAGATTACAAGCCCAAACCACCACACCTAATTTTATTTGGTGCTGGGTATCAAACTATATTTTACATTCAGTTTCTAATGGTTCTAAGGATTGAGCCCAGGTACCTTACGGAAACACCCCTTCACCAGGTGACACTGCCTGTACTAATGTCATCTCTCTGAAATTAGGAGATGTAGGCCTGGTGTAGTGACACACACTAATCCCAGAAGCAGAGGCAGGCAGATCTCTGTGATTCAAGGCCAGTCTGGTCTACCTGGAAGGTCCCAGGATATCCAAGGCTACACGTAGAGATCTTGTCTCAAACAAACCAACAAACAGATGGAATTAGGGAGTTTAGACTGGTTATAGACCAGTTACTACAGCATTATAACAACAAAACAAACAAAATAAGAAACAAAAGGACTCCTAGATAACTTAAACACGTGGATTGAAGCGCTTACACAAGCGAAGAATGGAGCCTGGATCAGTGTTTCCTCCAGGTGTCTGATAAACTCATTGATTGAACGTGCGAAGCACAACCTTCAAGGAAAGATTAAAAGATGATTATAGATATCATTATTGCTTTTGTAATCTCTGTTGTTTTCATAAACAAAGCTTTATATGCGAGGTCAGGTAAAGTCCAAAGTGAGGGAGCTGCCTTCTCAGGCTGACTCTGATCACATCTGAAACAGGATTTATACACAGGGCAAGTCCAAGGGCTGAAGCGGGAAAACAAACCATGAAATGTTAACCAAATGGCCAGAGCTGTCAAAACAACCATGACTTCATTGCTTGCTTTTTGATTGTACTTTGTTTGTTCTGTTTTGAAAACTGAGGATCGTTGGTTAAAAGGGGCCAGGCTATTGGTTAAAAGATGGCTCACCAGTTAGGAGCAAGTTCTGCTCTCCCAGAGGACCTGAGTTTGGTTCCCAGTCTACATGCTGGGTGACTCACAACCACTTCTAACTTCAGTTATAGGGGACCCAACACCCTTTTCTAGTCTTGGAGCAGAAGTAGCAGATATGCAAGATACACATGGACATAAACACATGCACACACGCGTGCACACGCGCACACACACACACACACACACCACACACGAGAAGCCAGTAACCCGAGGATCAGAAGTACAAGATAATCCTTGATACCCAGTGAATTAAGAACGTCAGCCTAAAATGCACGAAACTGTCTCAAAGGAAGAAAAAATGATGCGGGGAGAAAAAATTAAATCATCCAACAAGTTATAAGTTATAATTTTAAAGTAGATAACAGGAAATAGTGTATTGTTCTAAAATAAGAACCTTGAATAGTATAAATATTATAAAGTCTATTTAAAAATGTACACTTTGCCTTTCTGGCGTGACGACCTCCCCATGAGAACACGCCTCTCGAAAGGATCTCCTTCATCCCTCTCCAGAAGAGGAGAAGAGGAAACACAGGAGAAAGTGCCTCGTGCAGAGCCCCAGTTCCTACTTTATGGATGGATGTGCAATGCCCAGGACGCTATAAAATCACCACGGTCTTTAGCCATGCACAAACGGTGGTCGTGTGTTGGCTGCTCCACTGTACTCTGTCAGTAGGAAGGAAGGAAGGAAGGAAGGAAGGAAGGAAGGAAGGAAGGAAGGAAGGAAGAAGGAGCAGCACTGAAAGCCCCTGATTCAAGATGAGTGGGAACCTTCCCAGTAAACACATTTTGGATTAAAATGTACACTTCATGCCTTGCAGACTACCAGAGTTTAATTTCCATCACATCTGACAGTTCACAGCAGCCTGTAAATGCCAGCTCCAGGGACTCTGACACCCTCTTCTGGCTACCAGAGGTACTGCTCTCTTGGGCACATAACAACACACACACACACACACACACACACACACACACACACACACACACACACACGCACACACACACACTATTTTACAAGCACTACCCACAAATAAGCAAACACATAAGCAAACACACAACATACCACACACAAACACAACACACACACTACATACACACCACATACACACCACACATACACGCATTTTATACATATACGCCACTCTTTCTCTCTTTCTCTGTCATAATTGTTTTTTTAAAGATTTATTTATTTATTATATATAAGTACACTGTAGCTGTCTTCAGACACACCAGAAGAGAGCATCAGATCCCATTACAGATGGTTGTGAGCCACCATGTGCTTGCTGGGATTTGAACCCATGACCTCCAGAAGAGAAGTCAGTGCTCTTAACCGCTGAACCATCTCTCTAGCGCCCCCCTCTCTCTATATATATATATGTGAATATATATTAGGGTTTCTATTGCTGTGATAAAACACCATGACCAAAAAGCAAGTTGAGGAGGAAAGGGTTTACTCAGTTTTTGCTTCCCCATCACTGTTCATGTTCAAAGGAAGTCAGGACAGGGACCTGGATCCAGGAGCTGATCAGAGGCCATGGAGGGCTGCTGCTCATTGGCTTGCTTAACACAACTTGCTCAACCTGCTTTTTCAAAATTAATTATTCTGTTTGTTTATATCTCAAATGACATTCCCCTTCCCCGTTACCCAGTCACAACCCCCCCATTCCATTTACTTTCTTCTCCCTCCTCTTTCCCTCTATGAAGGTGCTCCCCCACCCACACACCCACTCCTGCCCCACTGCTCCAGCATCCCCCCTACACTGGGGCACCAAACCTCCACAGGATCGAAGGCATCCCCTCCCACGGATGTCAGACAAGGCCACCCTCTGCTACATATGTATCCGGAACCAAGGATCCCTCCTTGTACACTCCCTGGCTGGTAGTCTAGTCCCGGAACACTGGATGGTGTAGCCAGCTGACATTTTTCTTCCTATGGGGTTACAATCCCCCTCCACTCCTCTAGTCCTTCTGTCAGCTCCCCCACCGTGGTCCCTAAGCTCAGTCTGATGTTTGACCGCAAGCATCCACCTCTGCATTGGTCAGGTTCTGGCAGGATCTCCCAGGGAACAGCCACACCACAACCTACTTTTTTTTTTTTTTTTTTTTTTATAGAACCTAGGACCATAGGCCCACGGATAGCTCTACTCATATCAATACCTGTCGTAGTCAGTGTTCCATTGCTGTGAGGAGACACCATGACCATTGCAACTCCGTAATAAAAAGCATTAGGTTGGGGCTGGCTTACAGTTTCAGAGCTCCAGTCCATTGGCAGCATGTCAGGAAGCCTGGCGGCACACAGGCAGACATGGTGCTGGAGGGTCTGAGGATTCTCCATCTGGATCTACAGGCAGAGGAAAGAAAGAGACATATTTGAGCACTTGAACCCCCAAAGCCCACCCCAGCAATATACTTGATATACTTCTTCAAACAAAGCCACACCTCCTAATCCCTGCCAAGTAGCACCACTCCTTAAATGACCAAGCATTCAAGCAGATGAGCCTATGGGGCCCACTCCTATTTAAGCCACCACAGTAACTATTGAGGGAAATGCCCTACGGCTGATGCATTTTATAAATTTTTGTTATAGAGGCATTTTCTTAATTAAGGTCCCCTTCTCTCAGATGACTTTAGCTCATGTCAAGTTGATATAAAACAATCCAGCACAAATACCACATACACCACCCATCTTGTGTACCGCCTCACACATATGTACACCACACAGAATCCCACCTTGACACATGCACACACACACTCAATATCACACACACCTCACACACACATACCACACAAACAAATACAAATTAAACCTAACAAACGCATAAAATGATTTTTATAAGTACAAGCATCCTCTATTCAGAGTTGAAAAGTATACTATGTTTTATACATTATTGCAAACATTCACTGGCACAAAACACCTTGCAGTGGGGAGAAGGCGTGGAAAGTTGATTTTCAAGCTCATTTCTATGAAGTGCTGTTATAGTGCTGACTTTGCAAATCACAATTTCAAACTGCGTTTTCTTTTTCTAAAAAAAAAAAAAAATCACTCAAGGTTTCTGAGGCTGAAGTGGTTGCTTCAGAGAAGGGGGAAGGGGTGGACATGTCAAAGAATTTCTCTTTCTCTTTCAGTGCCCACACACTTCAGGGCATCATCTGCCTGCCTCTATCTGGAATAAAAAAAAAATGGCTCACCATTCTGGATGGCTCTCTTAGCAAAGTTGCCTATCTGGTGATCACCGTTAACCACCATAGCTCTTGCATGGCATTTGGACATACTGAATGATTAGCAAAATGATTGTTTTTTGTCTTTGTGGGTTGTATTCACCCCATTGCTCAGGTTGAACAGGAAGTTGCGTGTGTATTTGTCGGTCCCTGTCTTCTGTTGGCTTCATCCTGAGAATAATCTCTCCACAGAATACTGGGGCAAATTCATTGTCTTCTGCACAGGGCCTTTGATGAAGCTCCCCCAGCATGCCACATTAGATGGTGCCGGCAGTAAGTGCCTTTTAGAGCCCCACTGAATACCGTAGGACACATTTTTGCTCCCCTGATGGCTGTTAGCTGGATATGTGAAGGGGAGGCCAGAGTCACACTCTGGGACAACCAGGTGACACAGACGCAGCTTGATGTCTCACTGTGCTTAGCACGGGCATCCAGGAAAGCCATTGTGACCTCTCTTCATTTGCGCTTTTCTGCAGTGTGTGGCCCACAGAGGAGGGTCTACATCCTCAGTGAGGGCACGAGCTATGATCCTGGATGTTGACCCTAAACTCACATGCCCGTCTACATGGTTTGGTTCCTGTTAGCCTAACAGTTGCATGTGTGGCCTAAAGATTACCATTGTAATTACTGATGAGGACTCTACACACCGACACTTCAGCCCTACTCTACTCCACATTCTTTTTTTTTTTTTTTTAATTTTTTTTTAGATATATTTCTTTTACTTACATTTCAAATGTTACTCCCTTCCTGGTTTCCTGTCCGTAAGCCCCAATTCCCTCCCCTCTCTTTCTCCCATAAGGGTATTCCTCCTATACATTCCCCTTACTGCCCCCCACCATATTCCCCTGCGCTGGGGGTCCAACCTTGGCAGGACCTTTCCAACAAGGTTATTCTCTGCTACATATGCAGTTGGAGCCCTGGGTCAGTCCATATATAGTCTTTCGGTAGTGGTTTAGTCCCTGGAAGCTCTGGTTGGTTGGCATTGTTGTTTTTATGGGGTTGCAAGCTCCTTCACCTCTTTCAATCCTTCCTCTAATTCCCCCCAAGGGGGTCCTGTTCTCAGTTCGGTGGTTTGCTGCTAGCATTGACCTCTGTATTGGACATGCTCTAGATGTGTCTCTCAGGAGAGATCTATATCCAGTCCCTTTCCGCATGCATGTTTTAGCTTCATCAATCTTATCTAGTTTTGGTGGCTGTATATATATGGGCCACATGTGGGGCAGGCTCTGAATGGCCATTCCTTGAGTCGCTGCTCTAAACTTTGCTTCCATATCCCCTCCTATGGATATTTTTTCCCCTTTTAAGAAGGAGTGGGAACATCTGCATTTTGGTCATCCTTCTTCATGAGCTTCCTATGGTCTGTGGATTGCATCTTGGGTAACTCGAGCATTTGGGCTAATATCCACTTGTCAATGAGTGCATACCATGTGTGTTTTTCTGTGATTGGGTTACCTCACTCAGGATGATATTTTCTAGTTCCATCCATTTGCCTATGAATTTCATGAAGTCATTTTGATAGCTGAGTAGTACTCCATTGTGTAAATGTACCACATTTTTTGTATCCATTCCTCTGTTGAAGGGCCTCTGGGTTCTTTCCAGCTTCTGGCTCTTATAAATAAGGCTGCTGTGAACATAGTGGTCTACTCCACATTCTTAGGGTCAGCGTTTGCCTTCATCTTTGTTAGCGTTTGACATAAGAATTTGTTTCAGAGGCATGCAAGTTTCATCTTCTTTTCTCTCATTCTTCTTTAGTGTTGTTCCCTCACCTAGTCACAACCCTTGCTTGTCCGTAACCTTTGACTCCAGCACATGCTGGACATGCTGGGTCTGCTACAGTTATCTGGCAGTCTCCCTCTTCTACAAGCCCCTTGGTGTTTGAGTGGTGTCTCAATGAGCTCAGCAATAAGGTGGCAGCAAACTCCTTAGCGGTCTCCACGAGCTGGTAACACTTGGTCCACAGGCTTGTTGTCCAGAGCTGTTCCTGTGTTCTTTCAACTACATGTATAGCATGCAAGGGGGTGTAGGAAGCCATCCTACTGACAACATCACTGGTGGAAAAGTGTGTAAAGTGAATGTAAGTGTTGCTCTCTCTGACCAGACAGCATGTGGTGCATCTATGCTCTGGGTACATTCAGGAAGCAGAGCACCGGGTGTCTGCTATCCACGAGTTTCCTACATTTTTCTTTTAGGTTTGATGCTATGCCCTTATCTAGAAACACTGAGGAAATTTCCAAGATGGCCAACCTTCTTTGTTAGCCTGGCTATCCTGTAGATCTTTTTGTTTTCCTTTCATCCAGATCATCTCCGTCATCATTATCATCAACAACGATGCATTGACCAAGATCATTTATCAACTCAGCAAAAACGTCGCCATTTGTAAATTTACATTTTCTTTTTCCATCCACGTCCCCATCATAATTTTTTTTTTACTAGTTCTTCAGTGAAAGTGCCATCTTGATCAAGAACTTCATGCAAGGAATGCCATGTAAAACAGCTTCATCTTCCACCATAAAATTCTTCTGTAAGGACGACCAAGAATATGTTACATGCACCGATGCACCCAGGGTCTTTAATGGGATGACTCGTGCTGGAAAATCCGAATCAGTGGTAGCTGAAAAAGGAGTCACAATGTGCACAGACTGTGTTCCCTTCGCTGCTTCCAGTTTAAGGCTTCTGTGCTTTCCAAAGTTTCCTGATTAATGGGAGTAAGCACAGCCTTCACTTCTGCAGCTTTTCTGAACATCTTAAGCTGCTCAGTTTCTCATGCTCTGATTTTACAGGATTCCACCAGCAAGCCGGTCCCTTCCCAGATGGCCCGTGGTCTCCCCTCCCCCACGCAGCCACCTCTGCAAGGATTCCACAGCCTTTGATTTCCCACAGAGTGTTCCCTGAGACCCTGTGGAGTGCAAAATGCAGAACCCTGCATTTTTAAAAAATATTTTACACATTGCTAAACCAACCCAATGGTACAGACAAAAGAGAAAGGGAAATCAGGTTACCAATAAACATGTGTGGCTAACAGACATTTTCAGCTTTACATGGTAAAAGTGATTGTTGAAAGTGGTGGGCTTTGTTCGCCTCTGTAGTGCTAGCCGAGGGAGGTACAGGCAAGAGGATCTGGAGTTCAAGATCATTTCCAGTTCCATAGGGAGGTCACGGCCAGCCTGGGCTTCACAAAACCCTGTCCCAGAAGAATAACGACGACACAACTATCATTGATACCAATCATTATAAACAGATGTGTCATGTGATTCCTCCTACAGTATCCTGTGGATTCTGCCTGGTTTGGTCAGCATTTTTCATTCTAAGCCTTGGGAAATGGGCAAATTTGCTTTTGTTTCTTGTCCAGGAATTATTTGGTTCTGAAAAGTCTTTGTGAGAGGGCATGGAGAGAAACCAGTCAAAGCTGGTTTAGTTAGTGTTGCAGGCCTTTAATTCCAGCACCAGGGAGGCAGAGGTAGGTAGGTGGGTCTCTGTGAGTTTAAGGCCAGCCAGGGTTACACAGTGAGACCCTGTCTCAAAACAACAACAAAAATAGCTATGTAAAGTAGGTGCCCTTCAGTAATTCCTCATCTACAGGCAGAGGCAAGAGGATCAGGGCTACAAGGCTGGCCTGAGCTATCTACATGAGAGCGTATCAAGGCTAGAAGAGTCCTGAGGAGTGGAAGTTACAGGCATTTGTGAATAAGCTGATACAGGTGCTAGGAATTGAACTCAGGTTCTCTGCAAGCCCTCTTAATAACTGGGCCATCTTTCCAACCCCTATTAAATACAGTAGGGCTCCCACAAAACTTTAAAGATTGAAATGAAGGACAATTAAAGACCCCAACCACTCCAGTAAAACTCAGCAGATGATGGCATCTCACTCATTACATCTCTAAATGTTCACGTAGTTACATGTGTTTCACTGCTGTGCTTGGGGTATCGTATTTCTCTCTGGTCTGGAGACGATTCTGCCCAGGCTATCCACTCTGGGCAGCAGGCTGGCCTCAAACTCTGTGATTTGCCTGCCTCTACCTCCTGAATGCCAGGATTAAAGGTGTGCACTACCACTGCCTGGCCACTCACTGCTCTTGTAGAGGACCCAGGTTTGGATTCCCAGTACCCATATGGTGTTTTACGACCATCTGTAACTCTAGTTCCAGGGAATCCAAAACCTTTTCCTGACCTCCATGGACACCAGGCACAAACATGGTGTACATACATATACACAGCAAGACACTCAGAGGCATAAAATTAAAGAATTAACTTTTAAAAGAGAAAAAAATTTTCTTCAGTAGTTGTTTTATGGGTGTGAATGGGGGTATAGTACTTAATTTTTATATGTAGTAAGAACAATCTAAGCTTATCCCCGACTAGCTTACAAAGAAATGAGACTCAGACTAGGGTTATTTCATTTGGGTTTGATAATTACTGGGGGGTCACCCCTAATTTACTCTTTTAACTGCAGGTCTGGCTGCCTCCCCAGCTGTGTACCACAGATACTTGCTGTTTCTCCTGGTCATGTGCTCACGGCTCCTCTCCCCTCATGGTGGCTTCCTCCCTCCTCTTCCCCGCTCTGGTCTCTTCTCCTCCAACCAGCTCACTCTAAAACCCACCTAACTCTAATCCTTCCAGTAATTGGCTGTAGCCAATGTTATTTAACCAATACTTTTAAATCAAGGAACAAGGTTTGCACAACAAAAGCTTGTACACCTGAGAAGTTACTCCTAGGTCAAGATCTCTGGATATAGAATTTAGTGTTACAATACATAGCAGTAGACCAAATCTCAACAGTTGTAACTTTGACATTTTGTTGTTGTTTTGTTTTTTAAGCTAAGGTCTCAAATAGCCAAGTCTTCCCTCAAAGTCTTTGCAGTTTGTACTGGTGAAGTAAGTATTCTGAGAATATCTCCTATATTTTAAGACCCTAGAACTTTTGCTGAACATTTTAGCCAGTGTCAATAATACACTTGAGGGGCCGGAGAGACAGTTCAGTAGTTATGAGCATTGGCTGCTCTCATAGAGGTCCCATGTCCAATTCCCAGCACCCACATGACAGCTTATGACTGTAACTGCTGTTCCAGGTGACCCGACACCCTCACACAGACAAACACCAATATATATAAAAAATACAAAGGAATAATGCACTTAAGGAATAAGTCACTTAAGACAAAAAGACTGCTAGCCTACTGTGCACTCAAATTGTTTAACTTACCTTTAAGAGAACAATATAATAAGCAATACTTGCCTTGGATTTCTCATGTAATCAGCTTTTACAACCCGTCCTAATTATAGCTAATGCACAGGTTTAATATTAAGTTAATCAGTCTTCCATGCCCGACCCAGATAATACACGTGTGTCATTTGCTGAAAGCAGATACAGAAATTGAAAGCAACCTAACATCTACCATAAAGGTGGAAAGCACCTACTTGTGGATATCCATTGATAAACAATGATGTTTGTTATCTGGGTCAGTTGGGATCAGTTGGAAACAATGACTTAATTTCTTTTTTTTAAAGATTTATTTATTTATTTATTATATATAAGTACACTGTAGCTGTCTTCAGACACACCAGAAGAGGGCATCAGATCTCATTAGAGATGGTTGTGAGCCACCATGTGGTTGCTGGGAATTGAACTCAGTGCTCTTAATTGCTGAGCCATCTCTCCAACCCAACCTTGAACTCTTTTTTTAAAAAATTTATTTATTTATTATATATAAGTACATGGTAGCTGTCTTCACACACACCAGAATAGGGCATCAGATCCCATTACAGATGGTTGTGAGCCACCATGTGGTTGCTGGGATTTGAACTCAGGACCTCTGGAAGAGCAGACAGTGCTCTTAACCACTGAGCCATCTCTCCAGCCCCCAAGCTTGAACTCTTGATTGTTGTTGTAAAAATATAAAAATAATAAAGAGTAATGATGTCTTTTACCCCGCTAGCTCTGCACAGCGGTGCCCAGATATCTGCTAGATATTGGCGGAAACACATCCTAGCCACACACTTTCCTACACTCAAACCCTCGCATAAAAGAACACACAACACAATAATCTTAGATCCAATTGATAAGATATAATTGCCCACTTAAACATACACAGCCTGGTACCATCCATCCCTTGAGAACACTAATAACAACCTGTAAATACACAGAGCAGAATCTTAACATCACCTGCCATCTTGTCCTGCCACGGCTTCTCCCCCTCTCCTCTGCCCTCCTCTTCTCTTCAAACTTCTCTCCCGCCCATCCTTCCTTCTCCTCCAATGACAGGCCCCCTTCTATCCTGTACCTGCCTCACCTGTGACATCATCCTACACTTGATCTGCATCTTAAACATTAGAATTACAAGTGTGTATCAACACAAGTAACAGCTCTGGCTGTCCTGGAACTCACTTTATAGGACAGGCTGACTTTGAACTCACCGAGATCTGCCTGCCTCTGCCTCCCAAATTCTGGGATTATAGAAGTGCACCACTGGGCCAGGCTAGATAGCTAAAAATATTTGAAAATAACCTGAAAGTGAAATTAGTCATTGTACTGATATCTCTTCTTTGATTTTCTTCTCGTCATTTTCCCCCCCATTTTTCTTTCACTGATGTTTTTGTCTTTGCTTGCCTGCAAGGGAGGATTTACACAGGGAATAGTAGATTTACACAGGAAGTAGACTCGAGTCTTGATGAGTAAGCCTGGTTCAGAACCATGGAGAGCAACAAAGCCATTCCCAACCTGAGAAACACAATTTGGACAGATGGTGTTCTAAGGTTTGTCTATTTGTTTGTTTTAATTTTTGAGAGATGGAGGGAGGGAAGGAGGAAGAAGAAGAAGAAGAGGAGAGGAGGAGGAGGAGAGAGGAGGAGGGAGGAGGGGGGAGGAGGGGGGAGGGGAGGAGGAGGAGGGGGGAGGAGGAGGAGAGAGGGGGAGGAGGAGGAGGAGGAGGAGGAGGAGGAGGAGGAGGAGAGGAGGGGGAGCCACATTTGTTCCCTGTCCAGATGAGGGTGGTCCAGATGAGGATTCTGGGAACTGAACTGTCACCACCTGAAAGGGTAGCAAGTATTCTTAACTACTGAACCAGCCCTGGTCTTCCTTTAAATAAGAATTTGGAACAGTACCAGGAGGTACTTGAAGGAGTATTTGAAGTTTCTGCAAATACCTGTCTGTGTCTCACTGGATTTTGATTGAATGGCTATGCCTTTCCTTACTGAACCATCTCACTGACCTAAATAGTCTTAATTTTTTAAATTATTTTATTAACTGTATCTGTTTCTGTCTGAGTCATCTCACATGGAGTCATTTGAAGAGAATTCTGAATACTTGTAAAAAAAAAAATTCCAAGAAAACAGTTTCTCCAAAGCACCAAATTGTTCTGGGGATGTTTTTGTGCTCCTCCAAGGCATAGCAAACAGGAGTGAGTTTACTTCAGAGTATTTATTACAACTGACTATTGTTATTTGTTCATATGCCTCTATGGGGAAAAAACATGTTTTTGTAGTGTGCAACTTGTCCATGTGATTGTATATGGGTCGAACACATGAGAACTTTACTCATGTGACTTTTCTTACCCCTCAGAGTAGAAACTGCCTGATTCTCTGAGTAAAGGTTGTATCATGGTTTGGTATGTACGGCCCCCATAGACCTGTGTGTTTGAATGCTTGGCCCTTGGGAAGCAGCATCCTTAGGAGGTGCGGCCTTGTTGGAGGACGTGTGTCACTGTGGCTTTGAGGTCTCCCATGTCAAGCCGTGCTCACTAAGGCACACAGTCAATTCTGCTGCCTCCAGACCAAGATGTAGGACTTTCACCTCCTTTCCGGTACCATGTCTGTCTCCATGCTGCCATGCCTCCCAACATGATAACAGTGTACTAAACCTCTCAACTGTAGGCAAGCCCCATGAAATGTTCTTCCTTTATAAGAGGTACCTTGGTCATGCGATCCCTAAGACGGTTGGCTATTGCATGAGAGTTGAGTCTGCCTCATATGTCACCTCCACGCTCCCTGGCCCCATTGCCTATAGGTCAGTAAACACCTGCATAGGCCAGAAGAGGCTTCGGATCCCTTAGAGACGCTGTCTGAGCATCTACCAGACTTAGGCTCTGGGAATCAAACTCTGGGTCTCTAGAAGAGCAGCAAACACTCTTAACTTAGCTGCTGCGTCACAGCTCAAGGCCCACAAACAGTTTTTAAAACAGTTCTATTTATTTTCCATGTATGGGTCTTTTGCCTGCATGCAGTCTGTGCACCAACTATGTAGTGTTCAGATGGCCTTGGGTCCTCTGGAACTGGATTGCAGACGGTGTGAGTTGCCGTGTGGGTGCTAGAAAGGGAACCTGGGTTCTCTGGAAGAACAGACAGTGCTCTTAACAGTCGAGCCATCTCTGTGTGGAGCATGTGGACCATGCCACAAGAGGAACTGGAGGAACTGGCAAGGTGGAGCATATTCAAACCCCGGAAATCTCAAAACCTGAGACTGGCAGGAACTCTCTCCCTATTTCCATGCCTGCCTTGAAACGTGTAACCAGGTGACTCCCAACCAGGTGGTCACAAGTAGTCGGTCGCCCACTCTGCGCCTGGAATGCTTCTCCATGCTAATTAGGCATCTCAGTACCTTAGCTTCCAGCCAATGACCTTTCCTCACTGTAAGGGTCCATGATTCACCGAAGAATGACACTCCAGACTCAATGTAAATGCAAAGAGTGTTTTATTCTGCAGAAGTTCAGCACGCTGGGGTCTCCCATTACCAAAATAGAGAGACATCCAGTTGATCTTGCAGGCCTGATTTAGAGCACATCAGGGAATTCTGGGGTAGGTCACCTCTATGTCCATCTGTTGGGTTTATCTCGTGTTCCTGGAACTTTGATTTTACTGGGCTAAAGAGGGAAGTACGTGAAAGAGATGACTGAGAGATAGTTTGAGCATGTGGATCTGGTTCTGTTGCCCACGAGGGCCCACAGAACAAGGTGTGTGTGTGTGTGTGTGTGTGTGTGTGTGTGTGTGTGTGCGCGCGCGCGTGTGCGTGTGCACGCGCCCTCAACCCCCGAGCACGTGCGCGTGCGCACAGGCATGGTAACTTCTGCCTAGGGACCACGCAGAGAGGGAGACAGCCGGGAGAGTGCAGCCTGCAGACCGCATGGCAGAGTAGCAGCTGGAGAGACCAGATCCGGCTCTTGGGAACTGATAGCAAACGATCCACTTCAATTTTTGCTGCAATGTTCGTGGACATTCCATTACCTGGGTGTGGGGGCTGGGAACTTGCTTGAGAGGTCTGGAAACTGCTGCTGAGGAAATCTGGAAACTGCTGCTGTCTGATTGTCCTTGCCCCTCAGGCCAGGCAGCAGGCAGCTTCTTTTTTTTTAATCTTTTTTTTTTAAGATTTATTTTATTCATTATATATAAGTATATCGTGTCTGTCTTCAGGGGGCATCAGATCCCATTATAGTTTGTGAGCCACCATGTGGTTTTGCTGGGATTTGAACTCAGGACCTCCGGAAGAGCAGTTCAGTGTTCTTTTTTTTTTTTTTTGGTTCTTTTTTTTGGGCTGGGGACCCGAACCTGGGGCCTTGCCCTGGCAAGCGCTCTACCACTGAGCTAAATCCCCAACCCCCAGTTCAGTGTTCTTAACCACTGAGCCATCTCTCCAGCCCGCAGCTTCTGAGGTCTGGACTTGCCTGGAATTGCCCAGTTCTCGGAAACAGAGATTTAGGCCTAGTCTTCTTAACTGCCAATTTGAAGCTTGTCATGGAATCAGCCTAGACTTCTCACCACCCTGAATATTCTCACCCTCAAACGATATAATCCTTGGTTCACCCCGAATAAAGTATATACATTCAACGTACAAGCTAAACTAGACTCAGAGAGTTGCTTCATTAAAGGTCATTGGAGAAGGCCTTCACCTAAAAGAGCTATAACACTAAGATTCTCGGAGAAGGCCTTCCCTCTCCCAGAACCACAACATCGTCCAGGAGGGGCTTCCTGCTTCCGGTCTGGCAAGTAGCAGTGTCTAAGGCCTCAGAGGTAAGAAGCAGATTTCCTACCCCACCCATTTCAGGCTTTGCCCTGTCCTTTCCCAGCTGGTGCACTGGCAGCATCCGGATGCCCTGGGAAAGAGAAGCAGAGCCTGGAACCACATCTCTGCAGCTGCTCTATGAAATCCTAATCCTTGGGAAGTGGAAGCCAGAGGATTCGGACTTCAAGGACAAAATGGCGTGGGCCAGAGGCGAGGTTAGCACAGTAGCAGAGTATTGTCAAGTAATAATGAAGCTGTCTGATCCCTAGAACTGCTAAAGAGTATGAACCCACACGCAGAGTACAGGTTTATTACATGTGAGCATTGTACACACACACACACACATACACACACACACACACACACAGCACACACACACATATATATTGTGCGTATATGTATGTATTGGGTACTAGATTGAACCCAGAACCTTGTACATGCCACTGCATACATATCCTACCATTGAGCCGCATGTCCCTGCCCTGATAGAACTAATTCTCCACCCCCCCTTGTCTGTGTGTGCGGTGTTAGGGATTAAACCTGGAGCCTTCATATCTTAGGTAAATGCTTTACCACTGAGCCTCATCCACAGCCTATAGATTATATAATTAAACCTTCTTTTGTGTCAAAGTTTTCAAGTAGCCTATCCTAACATCTCTGAGTGTAGTTAACTTAAAATTCCCCCTTTCATGTGTGTAGGCAGTTTCCCTGCATGTATGTCTGCACCATGTGTGTGCAGTGCCCACAGAGGGCATTGAATCCCTGGAACTGGAGCTGTAGTTGTCTGTGAGTCGCTATGTGGGTGCTAGGACCTAAACCTGGATCCACTGGACGAACAATCAGTGCTCTTAACAGCTGAGTCACCTCTCCATCCCAAATAAATTCTAATCTACAAATATTTTCAGGGTCCCTAACTTCCAATGCTTTGATGTAGAGGTATATAGGTATTCTCTATGAGATGACTATGCATTTGAGAATTATCCATTTTTTACCATTACAAATTACAATGTTCAACAGCACCATCTGCTGGTGGAAAAGGTGAGCGCAAGTGCAGTTCTGCTCCTCACATTCAAACCCGAGTAATTAATTACCGTGGGCTGGAGAGTGGACCTAGTCTTCACTTTTAAACGAATATACGAACATCTAGCCTCAACTCAGACTATATGTATATGACGTGTGAGTGTGAGCGCGGCACTCGTGAGCCACCGTGCACACGCAGAGGTTAAAGCACAGCTTTGTTGCAGTGGTTCCTTCCTTCTGCTAGGTGGGTCTTGGGTTCGAATCAGACCATCAGGTTTAGCAGCGAGCGTCCTCACTAGCCTCTGGTCCCAACCTTCTTTTTAAAAATATTGTCGAGGAGCTGGAGAGACGGCTCGGGAGCTAAGAGAACTTGCTCTTGCAGAGAGCAGAGACACTCAAACCGTCAAATAAAATCTTTAAAAATAGCTGTGGGTTTATTTTTATGTTACCCAACAGAGGCCAGAAGAGGGTGATAGATCTCTATGAACTGGAGTTATATTGTGGTTGTGACAATGGACACTGGGAATGAAACTTGGGTTCTCTGGTAGAGCAATATTGGTCTATTATAAATAATTTATGTGTATAGATTGCTTTGCCTGCGTGCATGTTTATGGGCCAGTCTCTCTCATGCCAGAGGAAGGTGAAGAAGCTGGAAGAGGGTACAGGTACTGTGAGACTGGAGTTCCAACCACTTGTTGTAAGCCACCAGGTGGCTGTTAGGAATCAAACCTGGGTCCTCGGAAGCAGCAGTCAGTGCTCTTAACCACTGAGCCATCTCTCCAGACCTCCTACAGCAGTGTTCTTAACTACTAAGTATCTTTCTAGCCTACTGGTTCTCAACTTGTGGACTGTGACATCTGGGGGGGTCCAACAACCCTTACACAGGGGTTGCATCATATATCTTACATATCAGATATTTACATTACGATTTATAACAGTAGCAGAATTAAAGTTATAAAGTAACAATAAAACAATAAAAAGTAAAAATAAAAGTAACAATAAAAATAATTGGGGGGGTCACTACAACATGGGACACTGTATTAAACAGTTGCAGCATTAGGAAGGTTGAGAACCATTGATCTAGTCCCTACCACCAACTCTCTAAGCATAAGTAAATAATGTGCAACTCAGAAAAGAGAAAAATCTTGTAAAGTGACAAACGCATTGTTGTGACACTGTGTTAGTTAGGGTTACTATTGCTGCAATGGAACAGCATGACCAAAAGCACCTTGGGGTGGGAAGGATTTATTTGTTCACTGTTCCACATAACAGTGCGGGATGAAAGGCAATGAGAGCAGGAACTTGTAGGCAGGAGCTGATGCAGAGGCCATGGAGCAGTGCATTGCCTTGCTCTCCAAGGCTTGCTCAGTCTGCTTTCTTATAGAACCACCTACAGTGGGCGGGGCCATTCCCCATTGATCGCTAATTAAGAAAACTCCTTATAGCCACATTTTATGGAGGCATTCTCTCAATCGAGGCTCCCTGCTCTCTGGCAACTCTAGCCTGTGTCAAGTTGACATCAAACTAGCTGGTACAGACACGATATGTGAGTGCAAGCTAAAATGTCTGCAGGTACACTCAGGACAAGGAAACTTGGTGGGAAGGCAACATGCTCGTGGGGAGCCCTGTGGGATGCAGCAGAGCTAATCCTGTTTCTGGCATCATGTCGACTGTCCAGGAAAGTCAATTGCCTCATGGTTACTTCCTGTATCAGAAAATTGGTGACCGAAGGTGGTACAGGGAGTCTCAAGGATGCAGCTTTTCTGAGTCATCATCCACGCAGGTACAGGTATTTTGGTGATGCACGTGCCATCTGTGTCCCTCTAAGTAGGCCTAAGTATGTTCCCGTGTTCAGTTCAGCACGCCTGATGGAATGGTTTCGTTAGTTGTCGTGGTGGTTTGAATGAAAATGGCCCCTGTAGGTCCACAGGGAGGTGGCACTATTAGGCCTTGTTGGAAGAATTATGACACTGGGGACTGACTTTGTGGTTTCGGATCCTCAAGCCAACTCTGTCACTCTTTCTTTCTGCTGCCTTTGGGTCCAGACGCAGAACTCTCAGCTACTTTTCCAGCCCCATGTCTGCCTGTGGCCACCATGCTTCTTGCTCTGGCAGCAATAAAGTAAACCTCTGAACAGTAAGCCAGACTCCATTAAGTGATTTCTGTTATAAGAGTTGCTGTGGTCATGGTGTCTCTTCGCTTCAGTAGAATCCCTAACTGAGACAGCCAGCTATCAGCAGTCTGTGACATGTTTTCCCATCTCCTCAGGAAGATATCACATGTGTTTGGGTAAGTACAGTCTGTGATATTAACAGTAACGGACTTGCCTAATGACCCAGTTCTGAGAAGGAATCTTACTGCTGAGTTTTGTTCAACAAGTGTTTACTTGTTACCAACCTTGCCCTCTTGGTCTTGAGGGTAACCAAGCTAAGGACATGATGAACTATTCAAAACTGTAAGTAATAGAAGTACAGCCAGTGTCCAGAAGAGGCATAGGAACAGAGAGCATAAGCTGAACCTGCCAGCCCATCCTGCCCAGAGCCTCATTCCCAGCAGTGTGGAGACACCGAGCTATGGCTTCATATGCAATTCTCTTCACTCATGGATTCTTCTGGCTTAGTAACAGGTCCCTGGACCTTAACATTTGCAGGGGCAAAGAGTTTGAGTATAGGTGGACTTTGGTATTGCTATTTTTATGAAGCATCACCTGTCTCAGTGTTTTATAAACATTCTTCTACATCGACCTTCTGATTGGTCAATAAACAGCTAATTTGTCAATTAGCTGGGCAGCAGAAGAAGAAATAGTGGGGACTTCAATTCCACTGGGGTTGGGGGGGGAGAGAGAGGGAGAGAGAGGAGGAGGGAGGAGGGAGAGAGGAGGGGAGAGAGAAGAAGAGAGGAGAGAGAGAGAGGAGAAGGAGAGGGAGAGAAGGAGGAGAAGGGGAGGAGGGAAGGGAGGAGGAGAGGGGAGGGAGGAGGAGCATGAGGAGGAAGAAGAGGAAGGAGGAGGAGAAAGGGAGAAACAGGGTGAGGCAGAAGGTCCAGGAGGAGTCACTGTGGAAAGCCCAGGAGGTCAGGTCACCAAGGGCTTCTCCCATGAGGACATACATGGAGCAGAGCAAGCCAGGGCAAGACTCAAACTCCAAGTAACACAGGCCCCTGGCTGGGAGGTAAGTAGCCCAGAGCGTTAGAACAGCTCCGAACCTGTTCAGCTCAGGCTTACAGCTTGTTGATAAAAACACCAGGTCTCTGTCTCTGTCTGCTATTCAGGAGCTAACACGGGCCTAGAAGACCCCCAAAGAATTACAGACACAGAATTACAGTATTGTCTAGAACTTGCAGGGTACAGTGGAATGTGGAATTATTGAATGACCCTTTTATGATTTGATTTTGTTTTTAACAAGACCATTTTTTATTACATTATAAAAAAGTAATGGGCAGAGCAGTGACGGAAGAACCGACTGCTTGCTTTGATCCCCACCTCTTTCATTCTGTAGCACTGGACACCAAACCCATGGCTTTGCAGATGCTAAGTGAGCGTTCTGCCCTGGGCTATTCCAGCACCCGAGTCTTCACTCTCAACCAGTACTAGATACCTGTAACCAGCAGGTGGAGAGTTTAACGTCTATCTCTGTTACCAACTCACTCATTTTCTATGGACGCATGTACATATGTATGTAGGTATACCTGGGAGGAGGCTGGCTGCCAAGCCTGACCTCCTGGCCTGGGATGCCCTGGTGCTGTTTGTATTTTGATGCTAATTATGCTTCCCTACGAGGTGCCGCCTAGGATGAGGAGTGAAACAGTACTCAGGTGACTTCACGGGGACCTTCTCCCTATTTTAACTTGTCAAATAAAGGCTAGAGCTGGTGACAGTGCAGGGGAAGGGAGAGTGGAGCCAAAGAGGTGGGGGGAGAGAGAAGAGGAGAGAAGGGGACGGTGGAGAAGGAGGAGGAAGGAAGATGGAGCTGAAGCACGTGGCCTGGAGAAACTGCAAGTTTATAAGGGATCTCAGAGCTAGGAATAGAGTAGTGCAGTGGCAGATCTGGTCAATCTAGGCGCGCAGCTTGTATTCATATTAATTGTGTTTTCTTTCTCCAACTTGGGTTGGAGAATTTACCACAACACTCTTAGTCCCAAGACCCACATGTAGAAGGGGGAAAAAAAAGGTTGTACTGACCTCCACATACAAATCATTGCATGTGTGTATATGGGCACCTGAACAAACACAAGTAAACATTTATAATGAAATATTGAAACAATATTTGGGCCTGTGATGTGCTTCAGTTGTTAGAATGCCTGCCCAGCACACACAAACACCTGATTTTAAATCTTTCACACCACATGAAATGGAGGGATTCTAGCACTGAGGAGGTGGAGGCCAGAGGATCTGAGGTTCATGGTCATCCTTGACGGTACAGTGGAGGACAGCCTGAGCCTGTCTCAGAAATTAAGAAACAAATAGAATGCTATTGGTCATAGACTCTGAAGGCCCTCATCCAGAGATCCCTGTGTCAGAAGTGGCTATAAAGATTTTTTTAAAGAATTATTTATTTTATGTATATGAGTACACTGGTCATACCAGAAGAGACAGATTGTTTCACATGGTTGTGAGCCACCGTGTGGTTGCTGGGAATTGAACTAAGGACCTCTGGAAGAGCAGTCAGTGCTCTTAACCGCTGAGCCATCTCTCCAGCCCCAGCTATAGAGATTTCTGTATGGTTGCCTCTAGGTAAAAAATGAGTCTGTCTTCAGTAGTAAAAGAAATAATTATTGAGCAGAGGCATTCTTAACAATCACAGCTATGGAAGAAGGCCACCTGTGGTTATGGAGAAGCTGATGATTAGTTTGTGGCGTGATGATTAGTGTGTGACTTTTATATTTGGCTGGTAAACATTCCCATCTCTAGTTCGATAGTCAAAATTCTATCTTCCTTCCTAGAAGAGCAGAGTTATGACATGACTGGCCAATAATAGCTAACGTCCCTAGAACTTGATTGGCTCAGGGAAAGCCATGGGGTGTGAGTGGACCAGATTAGAAGCATTTCCTGGGATTGACAGACTGATGCTGGGAGTAAATTTGTTAAAGTGAGAGTATGGGGTCTGGCCGTGTGAGCAGGCCCTACACTGGGTTCCAGAGGGGTGAAGACAGAAGCAGAGAAGCCAGGGGAAGACTCCTGCTGACGAAACTTGGGGCTATGCTTAGCAAACCCCATTTCCCTTGAGCTGCATTTCTCTTTTACCTATTTATGGTTTAAGCTACTATAACCTTAACTTCTGCCCAACCCCATTTAAAACACTGGAAATCAAACTTAGAACTTCACATATGAGACAAGTGTCCTACCACCAAGCTATATTCCCAGCATGCTTTATATTTATTTATTAAGATAGGATCTTATGTGGCCTAGTAGAAATCTCAGAATCTCAAATGCTGGGATTACAGGGGTCAGCCAACACGTGCTCCAGGCTGGCCTTGAACCTGTGCTGACACTCCTGCTTCTGCCTCCCAGCTGTTGGGGGTTATAGATGTAGTTACCACTACCTGGATACAGTTTTTGATGTTAAGTGCGGAATCTCATGTGTTCTAGACTAACCTGAAACTTGCTATGTAACTGAAGATAACCTTGAACATCTATCTATCCGCCTTCACTTTTCATGTGACAGGATGACAAGCACGTTCTACTACGCCCAGTCTACATTTTTTCCCCCAGCAAGGATCTTATCGTGTATCTCAGCGTTGCAGGATATTTGTTCACACTGTGAAACTGGGGATTGTGTTGTTACTGAAAAGACAGCTTTTAGTTGCGGTGTGGCTCAGCCCTTAGCACATAGCTTTCAACCCTCTGGCTGGAACGTGCCCAATTCAGCCTGAGGCTGAGAAAGAAGTCAGATTGAGTCAGTTAGCGTGGAGAAGAGTTTTGAGCTAGAACAAGAGCCAAGCTGACCAGGAGCCACCGCTCAGAAAGAGCTAGAAAGGATGATCTTACTCATCAGCAAGTCTCGGAGGCTGAAAATATTCTGGGCCTCGGTGACATTGTAAAGAGGCTAGAAGATTCCAGGACTAGGTAAATGAATTACACCAGGCAAATAAAAGTTACCTTTACATCTCATACTGACAATCTTGGCTTCAGTCTGGATTTTTTTTGACAGCTGTGGAACTCCATTTGCAGACAAGGCAGGCCTTGAACTCACACAGAGCTGCTTGCACCTGCCTCCTGAATGCTGGGACTAAAAGGTCAGTACCACCACACCTGGCAGTTCCTGCCTGGAATTACTTGGTTGGAATTACTGGCATATGCACCGTGCCGGATTTTAACTTAAAAAAAGATTTATTTATATGTACATGTGTGTATATGTATCTGCGTGGGTATGTGTATATGGTACAGGTGCCCTTAAAAGTCAGGAGAGGGTGTGAGGTCCCCTGGAACTGGAGTTACTGACATTTGTGGACTACCAGATGTGGGTGCTGGGAACTGAACTCAGGTCCTCTGAAAAAGCAGTAATTGCTTTTAACTACTGTGTCATCTCCTCATCCTCATTAATTTTTGTTTTGATGTTGCAAAACTCTTGATTATAAAGCCTGCTACCACTGGGCATGATGGCACACAGCTTTAGTCCCAGCACTCAGGAAGCAAATAGATCTCTGAGTATGAGGCTGGCTAAGGATACAGTCAGACTTCAAAAAGTCTGTTAAGGATTTCTACAGGTTAATAGTACTTTGCCAAGAACCGAGCAGGATAGGAATACCCCCCCCCTTTTTTTCTTGAGACATGGTTTTATTGTATACAGTCCTGACTGGCTTGTAACTTGATCCATAGACCAGGGTGATTTTATATTCACAGAGATCTACACCCCTCAGCTAATGGTCGGCTCCTGGGCCTAGTCTCTAGTCTGGTAAAACTCTCTGTTCTGCATTCTGTCTGTGGCAAGCCTCTGGTAATTCCCTTTTTGCAATGTAGGTGTGGGTCATGTGATTATGGGGACTGGCAAGTCTGAAATGTGCAGTAATGGCCAGCCAGCCACACAGTATACAAGTACTGGCTTCTCCACCTCCATGAAGTAGATACTCTTAAAAAAGAAAAGGAGAGGTGGAGCTGGGAGTGGTGGTGCAAACCTGTAACCCCAGGAACTGGGAGGCCGAAGCAGGAGTTCCAAGAAATCCAGACAGCCAAAACTTCACGTATGAGAGACAAGTGCACGGCATCCCTAGCATGTGACTTAAGAAGATTAAAAAAAAAACCAAAAAAAAAAAAAAAAAAACAACAACAACAAAAAAAAAAAAAAAAAAAAAAAAAAAAAAAAACAAAAAACCCCAAAACCTGTCATTTGAGGACATCTTTTCCCAGAGATCCAGAAAAATGCAGTTTCCCTTTAATACTCCCGACGAACTAAAGCAACCTCAATAGCACACTTTCCTGCTCGGTGGTTGAGCATATACTGGCAATCCGCTTCTAAAAGCATGAGGGTATTCAGAGGATACACAGCCAGTCCTGGGCACCTGCGGAGGGAAGCCTAGGCACTCTCTGTCCACACCCCTTCTCTATCACGCATTTGCAATCCCGCAAGGAAAAGGCGGAGCGACAGGTCAGAAAGTAGCGCGAAGTTGCTTACTGCAGGCAGGTAGGATCTTTGGGAGGACCGAGAAGGTCAGGTTTGACTGAATGGCTTGCCAACACCTAGACAGAGTTGCTGGGCACCTGCCAGAAAACCTAGCCAAAAGAAGAGTGCCGCCCCGCTCAGCCACGCCCACCCTCCCACGACCGGACTCCAGCCCAGCTCAGGGAATCCACTCGTCACAGTATTTCCGGTTCCAATCCCCCAACCGGCTTCCGTCGCTCCCCGTTTCCCAGTCATCAGCTCCGGCCCCGCCCCTATCGCCTCTTTGACACAGTCACGTGAGGCGTGCTCGCAGGGCCTGCCGGGAATAGTACTGCCGGCGGGTCAGGGTTCGGCCCAACATGGCGGTTCCTGTCGGACAGTGACCAAGGCTTTGCCGAAGGGAGGACTGAACGGCGGTGGTCGGCGTCCCCACCTGCCAGGGTGGGATGCAAAGCCTCGGAGAGCGCTGAGCGGAGGCAGGGACGGGCTCAGGCCCCGAAGGTCGAAGCAGCGGCGGCTACTCGCAGTCGGCTGCAGGCTCCGGAGTGGGGCCGCGCCCGGCCGGGCAGGCGGCGGCGGCTGCGGCAAGCTCGGCTCCGAGGCGGGGCGGAGGCCGGGCGCCCGGCCGCGATCATGGCCCAGTGCGTGCAGTCGGTGCAGGAGCTCATCCCCGACTCCTTCGTTCCCTGCGTCGCCGCGCTGTGCAGTGACGAAGCCGAGCGGCTCACTCGCCTCAACCACCTCAGCTTTGCCGAGCTGCTCAAGCCCTTCTCTCGCCTCACTTCCGAAGGTACGTGGTGTCCTTCCTCGTTCACCAGGCTGAAACCAAGTTGTGGCCGAGAGAAGGAAGTTGGGAGCAAGTAGAGAACAGAGGGGCGGCGGCCCGGGGCTGCGGCCGGACGAGGGGCGGCGAGCGTCTGTCAAGAAAGCGCGCTCCTGACCTCCGGGTTTTCTAGGCGCTTTCTTCCTTGGACGAACCGGGTCGTTAAGTCGTGAAGATAAACTTGAGCCCCGACACAAGGGAATCGAGACTGTTGTTAGCAGTCACCGAACAGGATTTGGCACTTACTAGACAAAATAGAAAGATGCAGCTTCCGAAACGGAGTGTAAGAGTGAAGATCAGTCATGTCCCCCTGATCGAGTATTAAATTGGACTTTCAGTTATGTCGTTCGTGACATTCGTCTAGCCTTGAGGTTCACCTCTTTCTGAACTTCTGTTTGGCTATTTACTTTTTTCCTTTTGACCATTCAAACAAGTTAATAGCTATGCAGGAGTTTGCCCAATCTCAAGAAAGCAAGCAAAAAGTCCTACACGGATAATAAAGAATGGGAGCAGCGATGTAGCTCACTTGGTGGAGTGCTTGCCCATCGATTGGGTTCTCAGCACCACATAACCTTTGCACACCTGTGATCCTAGCACCGAGGGAGAGGCAAGAAGTTGTTTAAGTCTTTCTTGGGCTCTGTATCATGTTCGAGGCCAGCCAGGTGCACATAAGACCTTATCTACAGAGAAAAGAAAAAAGTTAAAAGTTAAAAAAAAAGAATAAATTGTAGTTAACAATGTAGATGTTTAAGTCGTTTAGACATACGGCTAGAACAGTGCAAATATTTTGTTCATATTGATGGTTAATCATAAGAAACGTATTTATATTTAATAATTACTTGCCTTAACCAGCTTTATTATTTGTTTTTGTTAATTGTTAAGATGGGTTTTACTATACGCCAGGCTGATCTGGAACTCAAACCCCAGGCAATACTGCTGTTTCAACCTCTCGAGTGTTGAGATTACAGGCATATGAGCCATCACACTTGGCTCTTTCTCCAGACCTTGATTTTTTTTTTATTAAGGAAAAAACTAAATTATACTTATAGTCTTATTCAAGGGGTTAGAGAGATGGCCCAGTGGTTAAGAGCTCTTGCAGAAGACCAAATTTTGATTTCCAGCATCCATGTGTAGTGGCTCAGAACTTTCTGTAACTTTTAATTCTGGGACCAGTCTAAAACATACACACACACACACACACACACACACACACACACACACACACACACACAGACAGACACACACAGAGACACAGAGAGAGAGAGAGAGAGAGAGAGATATGAAAGAGACAATTTTTAAAAGTTAAAAACTTTTACTTAAGTATATTCCAAGTATGGTTTAACTGTTGTCTTTCAAACCAAACCTAGCTAAAAAGAGCTGGTGAAGTTCTTTGAAATTTAAGTTCTGTTAATGCTGAAGGGCTGGTTTTCTTGACAAACTTGTTAGCTAAATGGCTGTGGTGTTTATTTTGTTAAAGTGCTTATCCACAGTCAAATAGTGCTTTATTGTTGATTCACAGGTTTATGTGCCTCAGACAGTCTTTTGGAGCCTTACAAGTTATCTTTGTAGTTAGGGTGGAAGGAACTACCCAGAAAACCATACCGAGGGCAGAGAGATGGTGCAGTGGTTCGAGCACAGGCTGCCCTGCAGAGGACTGTAGTTCCATTCCCAGCACCCATTTGACAGCTTATATGTGTCTATAACTCCAGTCCTGGGGGATTCAGCACTGTCGTCTAGCACAGCCCTGTTCACAGATGTACTTACATACGTGTAGATATACATACTCATAAAACTAAGCAAAAAGACCTTGTTTGTTTGTTCGAGACAAGGTCTATGTAGTCCTGGTCTACTAAATAGACCAGGGTGGCTTTGAACTCGGATAGACCTGTCTGCGGGTGGAGGGAAATGGACTGATGAGATAGAGCCCCGGAATCGTATAGCACTACACCCGGCTAATCCAAACACGAGAATTCTTGGGTTCTCTCCACCTCTTCAGCCTGTAGTTTATTCACTGTTACACCCTTCCTGTGCTTTATAGCAGTGGTTCCCAATCTTCCTATTGCTTCGAAGTGTTAATACAGTTCCTCATGTTGTGGTGACCCCAGCCTTAAAATTATTTATTGCTACTTCAAAACTGTAATTTGGCTACTGTTAGGATCATAATGTGAATATTTGATACACACACAATGCCTGATAAGTGATTCCCAGAGGGGTAGAGACCATTGCCCTAGAGTTGCCATGAACAGCAAATGCATTCGAAATTATTCTTTTGGGAATGGAGTTCATAGGTCTGAGTATTAGCTCAGATTGACTTCTATTTCTCTTTGTAGCCCAATGTAGCTTCAATGTTAGATTCTCTTGCCTCGGCCTCCTGAGTGTTGGGGCTGCAGGTGTGTATCACTATGTTTTGGTTTTAGTTTATAGTCTTAAACCTTCCCCTGTTCCCTCTTCTGAGGGTCAGATTCTGGGTCCTCCACATGCTAAGCAAGGGCTGTCTTGTTGAGCTACATTCCTGGCCCCTCTACAGTCTTAAATGATTAAAATGAGGTCAGTTGGACTTTGTGTGTGCTCTTTCTTGTGTTAGGAAAAAGCTGTAATGCTAATACTTTAGGTTGTGTCCTGTAGCTTTCCTTTCAGTCGTGGAGTCTTTATTGTTTCACCATCTGTTATCGCTGTTATTTTGGAGCAGAGTTGGTTATGTTGCTCAGGCTGGGCGTAAACTCAGCATGTAGCCGAGGCTGACCTCTAGCCCATGCTGATTCTCCCACCCAGCTTGCTACGTGCTAGGACTACAAGTGTGCACCACTACTTAGCTGTTATTGTCCTTTTAAAATTGAGGACAAAGAAGTATAGAAATAATAGCTTATCTGCAGTTTTATATCTAGGAAAGATTTAAAAACAGACAGTGTGATTCAAGATATTGTGATCATCTAATCTCCTGAAAGTGCTTAAAATTACTTATTTATACTAGAGAGCAAGGTCTCTTGTAACCCAGGCTGGCCTTGAACTCTTGATCTTTCTGACTTATGTTCTAAGCATTAGAATTACAAGCATGTGCCACCATGTCAGGGCTCATGAATATAGTTAAAATTTTTGGTAGGCATGATGAAATATATAAAGGAAAAAGTAGCAAATGGAAATGTCCTTTCTTTTGATGCTGAATATTGAACTCGGGACCTCTTGCACTAACCATTTTTTTCCACTTGGTGGGATTCCCCACTCTGGTGGGATGAGTTCTAGTAATCTAAGCTGTTTAACTCATGCATTTCTAAAGTTTAGGCAGATTTGTTTTAATAGATATCCAATAATGGGATAGCTCCCAAAAAGCTATAATGAGAAGTTTTGCATTTTTTTTGTTGCAAAGTTTTTGAAATTTTGTGTTTTCACTTCAATATCCTTTCCTGTGAGTAGGTGCATTTTTTAGAGGCTCAGTCTTCTGTGGTGTGGCAGTTCCCTTCATTGGACAGCGCAGTGATGGGGTGAACTGTCTGACTACTTCCGTTTCCCTCTGCAGCATGGGAAAGACCAGAAAGGAGTGCAGTGAGATGATTGATTGATAGGAAAAGCAGTCACTGCTTACTCAGGGCTCTGGAAGGAACGAGGGTAGATTGGTGTCTTCGTGTCTTTTGTTGTTCCTGTGATAAGACACTCTGACCAAAATCAGCCTAAGAGAGAAGGGGTTCATGTCAGCTCACTCGAAAGTATAGTCCATTGTGGGAGAGAGTGACGACAGCAGGAGCCTGACGAGTCAGGGGTCAGGAATCAGGGAAGGTTGCAAACTAGAGCTATCTTTCCCATTTTATACAGTTCAGTTTCCTTCAAGAGACAGTTCCTTTTATAGTCAAGATGGAGTAACCATCACAATCAGGATAACCCTGTAGTGGCATGCCCAGTTTTCAGTGGTTGCAATTAAGACTGGCATCAAGTGGTTAGTTAGGTCAGAAGGTATAAATTGTAGTCTAGTGGTTAATGTCAGGAAAACTGTCTTCTGGGGTACAGAATGCAGAGGAGAATCCAGGAGAAGAGAAGCTTGAATTTTATTTAGGAAGGGGCTTTTAGATTTCATCTAGTGGTAGGTATGAATTCTTGAGAAGGCCATTTTGGTAGGTCATTGAGTTTGTAGTTTATAAAGTTTCATACTGAGTTCGTATAAATTTTTAAAAAGCTTAAGCTGGCACATGTCTGTAATCCTGTTGTTTTAGAGGAGGAATCAGGACTTCCTGCTTGATGCCAGCTTGAATTACATAGGGAATCATCACTCAAAAAAGAAAAAAAAGTTCAAAGGTGATTAAGATACAGATTACAGTGGCAGCATAAAAAAAATTGGTAGAACATGAAGCTGTGAAGGCGTTGGGAGGAGGTAAGGGAGGTCGGGTGTGGGTGTGATCAGATATATTGTTTGCATGTATGAAATTCTCAGAACTAATGAAAGTATATTTTAAAAGTTGGTGAAACACCCACCAACTTATTGATGATGAATAAAACTTTGGATTTTTCTTTCGTGTGTGTGTGTGTGTGTGTGTGTGTGTGTGTGTGTGTGTGTGTTTTTTTTAAAGATTTATTTATTTATTATATAAGTACACTGTAGCTGTCTTCAGACACACCAGAAGAGGGCATCAGATCTCATTACAGATGGTTGTGAGCCATCATGTGGTTGCTGGGAATTGAACTCAGGACCTCTGGAAGAGCAGTCAATGCTCTTAACCACTGAGCCATCTCTCCAGCCCTGTGTGTGTATCTTTAAAGCTTGTTTTTTTCCTTAGGCAGTAAGTCATGAGAATACCACTTTAGATAGTACAATTTCAGGATCCAAGTAGTAGTAAATCAAGTTAAAGTTTATTTTTTAATAGTTTTGTTTTTATTTTATGAGTGTGAGTATTTCTTCCTGGTCTCTGTGCCCCATTTGTTGCTGGCAGAGATCAGAAGAGGGTTTTGGATACCCTGGAACTGGAGATACACACAGGTGCTAGCCACCCTACACGTGCTGGGAATCTAAACAAACAACACTAGATTTTAATTTGTAGCCTGCAGGTGTATTTGATTTGTCCTGAGTTCTGAGATCAAACTTGGCTCAGTAGTATTTCTAGTAGACTTATCTTTAGGTTTCAGTAGAAAACAGTTTAAAATCATACTGAAACGAAAGTTGCGAGAAGAAATTTGAGCACTATTTTTGTATAGGACCTTGAAAATAGAGTTTAGGCTTCATGTGCATATATATTAGATGATAGGGAACCATTTAAGGTTCTTTGTTTTTAAACCCTGAAGAGAATCAATATACCACTATATTGGCACTAATATACCAGTAAAGCATAGCTACATGCCTCTGTCCTCTCCAGCATCCTTGGAAGTTCTTTGTCTCATACTGATCAGCCAGGGCTTCTTTTTCCCCAGAAAACTTAGCAGGTCCTTTGCATATATATTATGGCTTCCAATTTTTTGAAAAATTTTCATGGGATTCCTGGGTGTAAGAATGTATTTGTCTCTGTGTCATGTGTGTGCCTGTGTGTGTGTGTGCATGCATGTGTGTGCGCACGTGCTATTTTTGTTGTTTGTTTTAGCTTTCTTTTGTCTTTGTTGTCTTTTTTCCTGTTTGGTTGTTTTGTCATATTCGGATTTGTTTTTTGATTATCTTATTGTAGTTTATTATTATTCCTTAGCTGCCTATATGCTTTCTAACTAGAGACAGTATCGATTTGTATGGGAGGGGAGAAACTGGGAGGAGTAGGAGGAAGGAAACCATAATCAGAATATATTGTATGAAATGTATTTCCAATAAAAAATAAAGGAGTAATGCACCCCACCCCAAACAAAACAAAACAAAACCAACCAACCAACCAAACAAACCAGGGCTGGGGATGTGACTCAGTTACAGACTGCTTGTCTACTTCGCATAAAAGCCTGCATTCAGCCCTCACCACCATAAAAGAAAAGCAACCCAAAAAGTACATGGCAGTGAGTCCCCTAACATTCAGTCGGGGATTTGTATTGACCATCTATTTCCAACTTAATCATTCCTTCCTGTTCATTTAATGGTAGTTCTCTAATAATTTTAAATGTATTTTTTGTATCATTTTAGACATATTTAAAGAAAATTTCACTTTAAACATTAACTTTAAATCACAGTTTTGGAAGTGTTTAAATTGATTAAATTTATTTGTATGACAATTAAATTATTAAATTTATTTAAATGATAATAATAGAATGTAATTCTACAGATCTTGAATAATTTTCTACGTGAATTAGGGAAGTTTGGCAGATAAGCCTAGGAAATACCTTTAAAAGGCAGCTTTTTTTTTCTTTTTCTTTTCTTTCTTTATTAACTTGAGTATTTCTTATTTACATTTCGATTGTTATTCCTTTTCCCGGTTTCTGGGCCAACATCCCCTAACCCCTCCCCTTCCCTTCTATATGGGTGTTCCTCCCCATCCTCCCCCATTGCCGCCTCCTCCCAACAGTCATTCACTGGGAATTCAGTCTTGACAGGACCAAGGGCTTCCCCTTCCACTGGTGCTCTTACTAGGCTATTCATTGCTGCTATGCAGTTGGAGCCCAGGGTCAGTCCATGTCTAGTCTTTGAGTAGTGGCTTAGTCCCTGGAAGCTCTGGTTGGTTGGCATTGTTGTTCACATGGGTCTCGAGCCCCTTCAAGCCCTTCCAGTCCTTTCTCTGATTCCTTCAACGGGGGTCCCGTTCTCAGTTCAGTGGTTTGCTGCTGGCATTCGACTATGTATTTGCTGTATTCTGGCTGTGTCTCTCAGGAGAGAACTACATCCAGTTCCTGTCGGCCTGCACTTCTTTGCTTCATCCATCTTGTCTAATTGGGTGGCTGTATATGTATGGGCCACATGTGGGGCAGGCTCTGAATGGGTGTTCCTTCTGTCTCTGTTTTAATCTTTGCCTCTCTATTCCCTGCCAAGGGTATTCTTGTTCCCCTTTTAAAGAAGGAGTGAAGCATTCACATTTTGATCATCCGTCTTGAGTTTCATGTGTTCTGTGCATCTAGGGTAAAGCATCTAGGTAAAGCATTTGGGCAAATATCCACTTATCAATGCGTAAAAGGCAGCTTCTTTAATTTGTCTTCTTTCTCCGTTTCCTACCTTTTCCCACCTCCTTTTCCCTCCTTTTTCCTTTTATTCTTTTCCTCTTCTGTCTTCCTCCTCTTCATGATAAGGTCTCCCTGATAAGGTCTCATATGGGTCAGGCTGGCCTTGAACTCCTGATCGTCTTGCCTCTACCCACACAGTGGAATTGCAAATGTGTACACCATACTTTTCTTTTTTGCTACAACTGTCATAATAATTTAAGTTAAATATCTTTTAGTTGTAAACTTTCCTCTTTTCCTTTTGATATTCAGGGATTAAGCCTTTTGAGGCACCCGTACCTGAAACCTAAAGCATTCCATCTCAACATTTCTTGTTGCTATTCTGTTGTGACAGAATCAACCTAGGAAGAAGGGTTTGTTTTGATCAGCAGTTGAGGGTATAGTTCAGCTTGGTGGGGAAGGCATGGCAATAGTAGGATACAGGCTTACCAATCTGTCCTGTGGGTGGGACAGTGCCATATATATATACAAGGATTAATCCAGTCTAAATTCCACCAATCCTAGATCAGTCTAGATCCTTTCAGTTTGATTGTCACTATTGACTACTGCATATCTGTCCCTTCTCAACATGATACCCAAGTATATCACTTTAAACTATTTTAATTTTTATTTTATTTTTTGACTGCTTGCCTGTAAGTTTGTCTATGCACCACACATGGGTGTTGCAGCCCCTCTGAGGTCAGATGGAGTTGTCTGATCCCCTGGGACTGGAGTTACAGATGGTTGTGGGTTTCCACATGGATGCTGGGATTTGAACTCAAGTCCTCTAGAAGAACAGCTAGTGCTCCTAACCATGGAGTTGTCTCTGTAACCCCCAGTGTCTCACTTTGAAGCCACAGCCTTCTGTCATTTGTCCCTATAGGTACTTCATAATGTAAAATGCATTCAGTCTAAATTCAGAAGCCCTTGTAGTTTGTAACAGTACAATATTCTGAAGTTAAGTGCAAAGTTTCTTCTGAAACACTAGTGATGTATTCACATAAACAATAAAATAAAAATAAAAACAACAGATTACATACTTCCAGTATGGGATGACACAAAATAAACACCCCCATTTCTAAAGCAGGGAATGAGAGTATAGCAAGGATGGTTTGAACCAATGCAGGACAGAAACCCAGCAGGCAAGCATTAAATCTTAAGCTCTGTGTTGGGTGTCTGGGCCTGTGCTCCAGGTCTTTTGTGTACCCCCACCGTTCCTGGTCTGCTATCTGCAGCACATGTAGTCTCTCAAACCAGCTTCACTGTGTTCCTGAGCTTTCCCTAGCAGATGTACCATTGCCCTGGCCTTTTTGTGATATCGAGGAGCTCCCAGTACATCATAGGCTTTCCCTTCCAAGTTTTTCACAGTGCTCTTTTAGGCTCTCTTAGCCTGCCACATACTGCCCTGCCTCGGGGGCATTTTAGAACCTTGGCATAACCTTCCATGTCCTTTTGGTGCTTGCAACGTCCATGCCTATAAAACTAGTAGTGTGTGTGTTGCCAGCTTGAGGCGTATCTTGGGTCCCCTGGACCACAGTTGAATTGTTCTCTGTCCCTTCCAAGACGACTCTAGGGAGATAATTTTTCCTCCAGTTGTTTTTGAGCAGGCCATCCCTTCAGTAGCATTGTTTAGACTCCTTTAGGGAAATTTGGATTATTTCAAGGTATAGTACTAAAAGAGTGGAGCTGCTCTCTGGGTAATTTTCCTATTTCCGTTCAAATAGGTTTCTGTAGAGTGGTAACCATTCATTCATTCATTCATTCTTCCCTCCCTCCCTCCCTCCCTCCCTCCCTCCCTCCCTTCCTTCCTTCCTCTTTCTTTCTTTATGATTACATCTCCTTTCTCTTACCTTTTTTTTTGAAGCTGAGGACCGAACCCAGGGCCTTGTGCTTGCTAGGCAAGTGCTCTACCACTGAGCTAAATCCCCAACCCCACATCTCCTTTCTCACTAGCATGGCTTGTCTGCCACTTTTTATATATATACACATACATACATACACATACACACACACACACACACACACACCCAATATGTGTTTTATGCATATATATGATATATATAATATATAATATATATAATTAGAATAATATGGTACTATATAAGGCCCACTATATTTAGCTGCTTATAGTATTTGATAATTATGGAACAACTTTAAGGAAAATATGTGCAAAATTTGTTCCTAAAGATAGCAGAGATATACCACAATACTCTGGCAGTTCTGTTTTCCTTTATTTTTTTTCTCCCTTTTCCCTTTTCTGTACTATAAATTGTGTGTAAGTGTGTGTATGTGTGTGTAGGTGTGTGTAGGTGTGTGTGTAGGTGTATGTGTGTAGGTATGTGTGTGTAGGTGTGTGTAGGTGTGTGTGTGTAGATGTGTGTGTGTAGGTGTGTGTAGGTGTGTGTGTGTGTGGGTGTGGGTGTGTGTGTATAGGTATATGTGTATGTGTAGGTGTAGGTTCCTGTATGGAGGTCTGAGGGACCTGTGGAAGTTTTTCTCTTCTTCCAATATAGATGTGTGATCCAGGGATCAACTCTAGTCTCAGGCTTGGCAGCAGATGCCTTTACCTGCTGACTCATCTTGCTGACCCCCCTTGTCTTCAGCTTTAAATCCCTTTTTTGAACAAATGGCACACGTTTTTATCACTTGTAAGCAGTGAGTAGTTAACAAGACACAGTCTGGATGCTGTCCGGCTTAATGTTCTCAGCCAATCAAAGTCATTCATTACCTTTGAATTTGGCCTCACCGAAGCTCTCAGGCCATAGGAAGATGCAGACAGTTTCTTTGTCAGAATACAGCAGGAATGACTTCTACCTTAGTTCCTGTGGAGTCTTTCTTCCTTGTGAAACCTCATGTTTTTCTTGGTTATCTGATTTTCCAAATTCCTACCAGAATGGCCTGTTAAACTCCTTTTACAACATTGTAAGGCTTTAAAGGCCAGAGTTCTAAGCCCTGTGACATTCTTCTTGTGAAGAGTCTCAAAGACCTAACAATCATGGTCAGATTTATCACAAATTCTACTTCTGCTGTCAGTTTCATATTAGTTACTTTCTTCACTGCTGTGACAAAATACCTGATTAAAACATCTTAAAGAAGGGCAAGTGTTTTTGGCAGTTTGACAGTCTGAGGGTGTACTCTACTAGGGGAGGACACTGCAGCAGAACAGGAGGCTGGCTGCTTACCTCACATTCACAGTCACCAGAGAGATGAGTGAATGTGGGTGTTCAGCTCACTTTGTCTTTTTTATTCAGCTTAGGACTTGAGCCCATGTGATGTAAGTCAGTCCACATTCAGGGAGGGTCCCCTTACTTCCCCGAATCTATCTAGTCAGGTATACTCAGGTTTGCTTCCTGATGACTCTAGAGCCTGTCAGATTGAAATTACCGACAACTACTATAACATTGATGTAGCATTTGACAGTTATGGAACAACCTTAAAGAGAATACGTGTAAAGTATGTTCCTAAAGGTATCAAAGGTGTGTTATAGCACTCCGGCAATTCTCTCTTCCTTCCTGTTTCTCCTCTTCCTTTTCCCTCTCGGTGTCATAATTATATAGTTGGGAAGTTTTTTTGTTTTTTTGTTTTTTTTTTAACAAGAACAGTTTATTGAATGCACACACCAGAAGAGAGCATCAGATCCCATTACAGATGGTTGTGAGCCACCATGTGGTTGCTGGGAATTGAACTCAGGACCTCTGGAAGAACAGTCAGTGCTCTTAACCACTGAGCCATTTCTCCAGCCCCCGGGAAGTTTTAATTATTGAGGGAGGTCTATATATTTAAATGAGGAAACTATCAGATCAATACAGGGAATACAACAAATACATTTCCATTATTCAACTAGAAAATGTAAAACTTGTTATCTTTCTAAATCTTTGTGTGTGTAAATATGTGTGTTCATGGTATGTGTGTGTATGTGTTTGTGTTTGCAGGGCAGGGGAGAATCTGGGTATCTGTCCTTGTCCTTCACCTTGTGTGAACTAGGTTTTCCTTGTTCACCCCTGCATGTGCCATGCTAGCTGGCCTGTGAGTGTCCCAGTATTCTCTTGTTTCCACCACCATGTCTCTGGTGTCTCATACCTGTTACTCAAGCACTAAAGCAGCTCAGGCCAGAGGCATGCCTGGCTATAAGTTCAAAGCCAGCCCAGATTACAAAATGAGACAAATATTCACAACATATGCTATTTTGATATTTTATTGTTTTTATTTTTATTTTTTTGTTGAAACATTGCCTCATTTTGGACAAATCTAAATGTAGGGGAAACAGGACCTATGGGGAAATCATGACCAGTAGTATTGTGTGAGAGGTAAGTCGCCCCCCCCCCCTTTTGAGACAGCCTCATGTAGCCCAGGCTGGCCCCGAACTCCTGGTCCTCCTACTTCTACCTTTCAGGTGCTGGGATTAGAGGTATGTGCCACTATGGCTGGCTAAAGAGGAAGGCAGTTTATGATTAATAGTTATTTCTTTTGGTTTGTAAGAGAAAATGTAACCAGTTATATTTTGGAAGAATATTCTTTTTCTTTTTTTTTTTTTTATTTGATTTGAGTTTCTTTTGTGTTTGAAAACAGTTAAACCAATTTTGGTTTAGGATGCATTTTACCAAGTTAATTTAAATTTTCTTTCTTCTCTCTTTTTTTTAAAAAAAGTTCACATGAGAGATCCTAATAATCAACTGCATATAATTAAAAATTTGAAGATAGCAGTAAGCAACATTGTCACCCAGCCACCTCAGCCGGGAGCCATTGGGAAGCTTTTGAATGATGTTGTTTCTGGCAGCCAGCCTGCAGAAGGATTAGTCGCTAATGTGATTACAGCAGGAGATTATGACCTTAATATCAGTGGTAAGTAATAAGTGTTACTATTTTTTAAGTGAAAATTTCTTTTGTTAGGAGAATAAATCTCTTTGTCTTAGAAACTTTTCAACCATGTACTTCAGTGTTTACACAGTGTTAGAGCTGGGCCTACAGAGCAGTTCTGAAAGGCTCTCCCAGGAACTTCTGTTTTATTCTAGCACCCATGTAAGTAGCCTAGGGTAATCAATGTTCCATGATAAAACTAATACCAGATCACAGGAGTATGATTTTTTGTATGACTTGATTATTAAATGAAAAACATGATAAACTTTTAATCTTGCTTGGAATTAAGTGGAAATGTTTATAAAATATATGTAAATACATAGTTTAGATATCTTACACTGGTTTAGATAATTTAGTAAATGTTTTCATGATAAGACTTATAAAATATTACATTAATATATAGAATGAGTTAATCTTTGATGTGATTCTCTTTCAGTGTCCAAAAGTCTTTACTTATTAAAAATACATGAGGAGAATTTTTTTTTTTTTTTTTTTTTTTGAGCTGGGGACCAACCTAGGCCTTGTGCTTGCTAGGCAAGCGCCCTACCATGAGCTAAATCCCCAACCCCATGAGGAGAATTCTTAAAAGGAATATTAAAAAGTATGTCATCTAATTACAATCTCTCAGCAGCTTAAAAACTGCCTAAAAAGCAGCCTAAATTTTTTTAAGTTGATATAATTTATATTTTGACACTTTTATACTTACTGGTTATATAGTAGATCTTCCTGTGCCAATGAGATGGCTCAGCTAGTAACATGTTTGCCATGCAAGCCAGATAGCTGGAGTGTATGCCCCAGAACTAACTCGTGGGAATATGGAAGAGAAGTGCCTTTACCTCTAGGTCATAGGCACTGGGACATACATGCAACCCCTCACGTATTATTATTATTATTGTTATTATTATTATTATCATTATTTCATTGTTATTAATAATACAATAATATAACTATTACTATTCAGAACTTGCTGCCGTATGCAGAGAATAGGTTGTAAGTCAGCATGGTATTTATGCCCAGAACTGTCTGTAGAATTACTGTGTTTCAGTTTGCCGTATTTTTCTTTACCATTAGTTTTAATTGCAGCAATATAGATCAGTCCGATTATTTTGTTTTATCTTTTTTTATTTTATAGTTCTGGGACTTATCCCAGGGCCTTAAACATGCTAGTAGTCATTGAGCCACCACTGAGCTATACCAATCAAAACACCAGTCAAAAGAGTTTGAATTTTTAGATGCAGGGTTAATCAGTTTCTGGCACAATGTATTTTAATGAGATGCAAAAATTTGAATATTTACTTGAGAAATGGTAGAAATTGAGGGGCTTTTTGTTGTTGTTAGTGTTGTATGAAAGGCAGAGAGTCAGATGCTACTATCTTAAGCTTTTATACTATAAACCTGAGTTAATTGGGTAATTGAGGTAGGCCACTGACTGTTGATGAAGCTTTGCTTCATTTCCGAAAACATGAACTTGACAAGATTAATTCTTCCTTCCTCTATCCCCTTCCTTGTTTGCTCTTTCTCTGTCTGCTCTCCTCACCCCCTCTCTCTCCTTCTCTTTGTCTTTCTTCCATCCCCTTATGTGATCTCCCCTTCTCTGCCTGCCCCCATTGGTTTTTGTTGTTGTTGTTGTTTTGTTTGGGTTTTTTGTTTGTTTGTTTTGGTTTGGTTTGGTTTTGTTTTGTTTTTGTTTTTTGTTTTTTTTTTGGGAGACACTAGTCTTACTGTGTGCAGCCCTAGGTGGCTATGAAGAGAAACCATGACCAAGGCAACTTATGATTATGAAGGCAGACATTTAATTATAATGTTAGAGATTTAGTCCATGTCATGTCAGGAAGCATGGTAGGTAGCATCTAGGGCAGACCTGGTGCTAGGGAAGGAGATGATAGTTCTGCACTTTGATCAGAAGGCAGCTAAAAGGAAGCTCTCTTCTGCAATGGGTGAAGCCTGGAGGCATGAGGAGACCTCCAGAGCCACCCCACAGTGACACAGTTCCTCCAACAAGGCCACACCTCCTAACAGTGCCACCCCTTATGGGCCAAGCATATTCAAACCACCACAATGTCCTATAACTCACACAATTCACCTGCCTCATCTTCCTGAGTCTTGGAATTAAAGGTATGCACCTGTCTTAGCTAGGGTTTCCCATTGCTATGAAGAGACACTGTGACCAAGGCAACTCTTATAAAGGACAACATTTAATCAGGGCTGGCTTACAGGTTTAGAGGTTTAGTCCATTATCATCATGGCTTATCATCATGCAGAACTGTGACTGCCTCAGGTAGTAGACATGGTGCTGGGGAAGGAGCTTGGAGAATTATACATCTTGTTCTGAAGGCAGACAGAAGACTGTCGCCCTCAGCAACCAGGGAGGAAACCTCAAAGCCCATGCCCACAGTGACACATTTTCTCTAACAAGGCCACATCTACTCTCAACAAGGCCACACCTAATAGTGTCATTTCATGGGCCAAGATATTCAGACCACCAACACACATCACATCAGTCCATTCTTTGAGGAAAGGCCTCAAGATTTCTGTGTAGCCGGTGGTGCCTTTGAACTCCCTTGACCTTCCTGCTTCTGCCTTTCAAGGGCTAGAAATTCAGGTGAGAACAACCACTTCTAGATTCTGTGAATCTATATTAATATGGTGTTTCTTCCTTTCTCTCCTTCACTCTCTCCTTTTCTCTCCATCCCTCCCTTTCTCCTTTCCTCTCTTGAGACCATGTCTTTCTATGTAGCCCTGGCTAGCCTGGAACTTGTGTCAGTCCTCTTGCCTCTTGACAGGCCAATACTGCTAACGTGTACTGGCTGGTTGCGTGCCAACTCGACACAAGCTAGAGTTATCACCGAGAAAGGAGCCTCCCTTGAGGAAATGCCTCCACGGGATCTAGTAGTAAGGCATTTTTCTCAATTAGTGATTAAGGGCAGGAGAGCCCATTATGGTTGTGCCATCCCCTGGGGCTGATAGTCCAGGGTTCTATAAGAAAGCAAGCTGAACAAGCCAGGGGAAGGAACCAATCCTTCCATGGCCTCTGGATCCAGCTCCTGCTTCCTGACTGGTCCTGACTTCCTTTGGTGATGCACAAGCAATGTATGTAAGCTGAGAAACCTTTCCACCTCAACTTGGGTCATGATGTTTTTGTGGAATAGAAACCCTAAGGCAAATTGGTACGGCATAGTGGGGCATTCCTTGACAACCTGAGTTTGGGGAAGCTGTGGAAGGACTTTGAACTTTGAGCTATAAGAGCCATTGGGATGTTAAGAGTTTCTGGGATGTTCTGTAGAGCTCAGAAGATAATGTTGAGAACAGTGCAGAAGATGGAGGTCTGACCAGAAATTTCAGAGGGAAGATTAAAGACTTATTAGGGATGTTGCTGTTTTGATTGTGAGGATTTTTCCTGGTTTTGGTTAGTTGGGGCTGAAGAATCAGCTGTGATTAACAAGAAACCAGAACTACTAAAGCAAACCTTTGAGTTACTGGGACTATTGATGCTGTTCAGCTGAACTAAGAAATTGTGGTGACTAAGAAGAGACCAGCATCATTGAGGTAAAATCTAGGAAGTGTTTTCTGAGAGCACAAAGAGGCTGTGTTCCAGAGATAGTCAAGGTTGTACCTTGTGCTGTGGCTGGACTTGGTAATGTGTAAGAGTCACCCAGGTGGTACTGGTTGTGAAGGCATGAAGGGGTCATGAAGAGCAGCTGAGGCTGGGCACTGTGAGAGGCCACGGAAGGCCATTGGTGAAGGTGCAGCCTCAGTTGCAATTGATGCTCCAGGACTGAAGGAGTTGTGCAAAGGAGCTGAGGCTTGGCACCATAAAGAGAGCCTATGAGCAGCTATTGGTCAAGCCTAGCTGCAGTGGAAGATGGTAGTGCTTTGGAGATGCAAGTACTGTGAGATGACCACCAAGAACAGCAGCAGCAGTGGAGTACAGGCAGCTAGAGCCTAGAAGACAAGGTGTGCGCCACAAAGGACAGAGCTAGAGAAGTGACCCAAGCCCTTGGAGTAGCTTCAGAAGATCGAGGAGGATCCCAGACATTGATGTTTAGAGTTTTGATTTCATTTTTGATTGTGACTGTGCTCTGATATTTTTTCCTCTGAGGGAAGAAAGGCATTTTAGTGGAGGCTACAGTTAAGAGACTTTGAATTATAAAACACTTTGAATTTTAAAAGAGATTGGATATTTTAAAGGGGATTGAAATTTTAATATGTAAGAATTTGTAAAGACTGTGGGATTCTTGGGGGAAGTTATTTAGATCTTGGG